>NW_027445113.1:0-114039 GCF_048569485.1 Anomaloglossus baeobatrachus | reverse complement strand
TGGTGCGATCTCTCCGCTTCCACTCCAAAGAAAGTTACCTGTTTATTCCTATCATGCATTGGTTTTTGGGGTTTTCTTTGAGTAATGATGATCTCTTTAGTAGTCTGTTGGCGCCCTCTCCTGGAGGAATAGTTTGCTTGCTCTTGGACATTCTAAAAGAGAGGTCATGATAGACATTGAGCTTCTGAGCTCAATTGGGGACAGTCATGGGTGATGAATGTTTGCAACCTACTGCGAAGCCTCATACCGCAATATAAGGAACGTCAAATACTAAGAAAGGGCGGCCTATGAAAGAATTACTACTTTCAATAAGTACACTTAAACGGCTAATTGGGAATAGAAAAACTGTAAAAAGCCCTCTGAGAAAGCCCCCCTCTAACCTTTGATAGTAAGCTTTTCTGTAGTCTGCCTGTTGATGTATTTTCCGTTTGAACTGTGCACAACATGAAGAGACGGAACACTGGCGGCTTGTCACAATGCCCCCCGATGACATCACAATAGCGCTGCTGCCTAGAAAACAAGCTGCGCAGAAGAAGTTGTTCTTTGGGTGGGAGGGTGGGCTAGTGGAAGGAGGGGGCAATCTCTTTTTTTCCCGGGTGGTAGGGGGATGACAGGAGAAGGGAAGCGGGTGGTGAGAAAGGTACAGAGGGCAGGGTTTGGGGGCTGGGAAGGAAAGGGAAAAGATTAGGGTTTGGGGATGATGAAAGGGCTTTCTACGGGTAAGGATGGCAAAGGGTGGCAGTGACGGAAAGTCAGGCAACCTGTCCTGTCCGTCTTTTTGTATCGTGAATTGGAAAGACTGCAAGGGGGAGGGGAGTTGCTTGCGCCCTAAAGGAGGAGTTATTCAGATTCATTGCAGTGGGCGGCGGCTGCAAAACGCACCATTCTTCTTGTTTTGGCTCTGCAAAGCAGCCTTTTCAAGGGTTGGCTTGAGTGACAAAATGTCTTGTGTAGGCGTGGGTTTGTCTCCCTCTCGCTCTCTCTCCCTAAGATGTGTCCGGCATAGGCCAGGGTGCCACTCGAGGCCCAAACCAATTCTGGTTATCGCTTCTCGGCCTTTTGGCTAAGATCAAGTGTAGTATCTGTTCTTATCAGTTTAATATCTGATACGTCCCCTATCTGGGGACCATATATTAAATGGATTTTTAGAACAGGGAGATGGAAAAAGAGCTTGCTCTGTCCACTCCACGCATTGACCTGGTATTGCAGTACCTCCAGGAACGGTGCACCCCTTCTTAACCCAGTTTCCAAAAGCAGAACTCAATTCACCTGATTCATATTAGCCCGATTTAATGAATTGGAAGAAAGCATACGTCTTCATATGCACCTCAATTTGGCCCATTCACTTTTCACACTTCCTCCTTTTGTTTTTTATCTTTCACACTTTTGACTTTCTTTATTCATCCAAATAGCAAACTCATCACCACTCAACCTGACCAACTCGGCTATGTCCCCGTGCTGCAGTTCTCTGTCTTATCTAGATCATTTGCAATTGAATGGAATAGATCCCTTTTGGACAAAGTGGATTCACCTGCTGCTGCAGTGACCACAGGTGTGATAACATCTAGAATTGGCATCTGGTGCGATCTCTCCGCTTCCACTCCAAAGAAAGTTACCTGTTTATTCCTATCATGCATTGGTTTTTGGGGTTTTCTTTGAGTAATGATGATCTCTTTAGTAGTCTGTTGGCGCCCTCTCCTGGAGGAATAGTTTGCTTGCTCTTGGACATTCTAAAAGAGAGGTCATGATAGACATTGAGCTTCTGAGCTCAATTGGGGACAGTCATGGGTGATGAATGTTTGCAACCTACTGCGAAGCCTCATACCGCAATATAAGGAACGTCAAATACTAAGAAAGGGCGGCCTATGAAAGAATTACTACTTTCAATAAGTACACTTAAACGGCTAATTGGGAATAGAAAAACTGTAAAAAGCCCTCTGAGAAAGCCCCCCTCTAACCTTTGATAGTAAGCTTTTCTGTAGTCTGCCTGTTGATGTATTTTCCGTTTGAACTGTGCACAACATGAAGAGACGGAACACTGGCGGCTTGTCACAATGCCCCCCGATGACATCACAATAGCGCTGCTGCCTAGAAAACAAGCTGCGCAGAAGAAGTTGTTCTTTGGGTGGGAGGGTGGGCTAGTGGAAGGAGGGGGCAATCTCTTTTTTTCCCGGGTGGTAGGGGGATGACAGGAGAAGGGAAGCGGGTGGTGAGAAAGGTACAGAGGGCAGGGTTTGGGGGCTGGGAAGGAAAGGGAAAAGATTAGGGTTTGGGGATGATGAAAGGGCTTTCTACGGGTAAGGATGGCAAAGGGTGGCAGTGACGGAAAGTCAGGCAACCTGTCCTGTCCGTCTTTTTGTATCGTGAATTGGAAAGACTGCAAGGGGGAGGGGAGTTGCTTGCGCCCTAAAGGAGGAGTTATTCAGATTCATTGCAGTGGGCGGCGGCTGCAAAACGCACCATTCTTCTTGTTTTGGCTCTGCAAAGCAGCCTTTTCAAGGGTTGGCTTGGGTGACAAAATGTCTTGTGTAGGCGTGGGTTTGTCTCCCTCTCGCTCTCTCTCCCTAAGATGTGTCCGGCATAGGCCAGGGTGCCACTCGAGGCCCAAACCAATTCTGGTTATCGCTTCTCGGCCTTTTGGCTAAGATCAAGTGTAGTATCTGTTCTTATCAGTTTAATATCTGATACGTCCCCTATCTGGGGACCATATATTAAATGGATTTTTAGAACAGGGAGATGGAAAAAGAGCTTGCTCTGTCCACTCCACGCATTGACCTGGTATTGCAGTACCTCCAGGAACGGTGCACCCCTTCTTAACCCAGTTTCCAAAAGCAGAACTCAATTCACCTGATTCATATTAGCCCGATTTAATGAATTGGAAGAAAGCATACGTCTTCATATGCACCTCAATTTGGCCCATTCACTTTTCACACTTCCTCCTTTTGTTTTTTATCTTTCACACTTTTGACTTTCTTTATTCATCCAAATAGCAAACTCATCACCACTCAACCTGACCAACTCGGCTATGTCCCCGTGCTGCAGTTCTCTGTCTTATCTAGATCATTTGCAATTGAATGGAATAGATCCCTTTTGGACAAAGTGGATTCACCTGCTGCTGCAGTGACCACAGGTGTGATAACATCTAGAATTGGCATCTGGTGCGATCTCTCCGCTTCCACTCCAAAGAAAGTTACCTGTTTATTCCTATCATGCATTGGTTTTTGGGGTTTTCTTTGAGTAATGATGATCTCTTTAGTAGTCTGTTGGCGCCCTCTCCTGGAGGAATAGTTTGCTTGCTCTTGGACATTCTAAAAGAGAGGTCATGATAGACATTGAGCTTCTGAGCTCAATTGGGGACAGTCATGGGTGATGAATGTTTGCAACCTACTGCGAAGCCTCATACCGCAATATAAGGAACGTCAAATACTAAGAAAGGGCGGCCTATGAAAGAATTACTACTTTCAATAAGTACACTTAAACGGCTAATTGGGAATAGAAAAACTGTAAAAAGCCCTCTGAGAAAGCCCCCCTCTAACCTTTGATAGTAAGCTTTTCTGTAGTCTGCCTGTTGATGTATTTTCCGTTTGAACTGTGCACAACATGAAGAGACGGAACACTGGCGGCTTGTCACAATGCCCCCCGATGACATCACAATAGCGCTGCTGCCTAGAAAACAAGCTGCGCAGAAGAAGTTGTTCTTTGGGTGGGAGGGTGGGCTAGTGGAAGGAGGGGGCAATCTCTTTTTTTCCCGGGTGGTAGGGGGATGACAGGAGAAGGGAAGCGGGTGGTGAGAAAGGTACAGAGGGCAGGGTTTGGGGGCTGGGAAGGAAAGGGAAAAGATTAGGGTTTGGGGATGATGAAAGGGCTTTCTACGGGTAAGGATGGCAAAGGGTGGCAGTGACGGAAAGTCAGGCAACCTGTCCTGTCCGTCTTTTTGTATCGTGAATTGGAAAGACTGCAAGGGGGAGGGGAGTTGCTTGCGCCCTAAAGGAGGAGTTATTCAGATTCATTGCAGTGGGCGGCGGCTGCAAAACGCACCATTCTTCTTGTTTTGGCTCTGCAAAGCAGCCTTTTCAAGGGTTGGCTTGGGTGACAAAATGTCTTGTGTAGGCGTGGGTTTGTCTCCCTCTCGCTCTCTCTCCCTAAGATGTGTCCGGCATAGGCCAGGGTGCCACTCGAGGCCCAAACCAATTCTGGTTATCGCTTCTCGGCCTTTTGGCTAAGATCAAGTGTAGTATCTGTTCTTATCAGTTTAATATCTGATACGTCCCCTATCTGGGGACCATATATTAAATGGATTTTTAGAACAGGGAGATGGAAAAAGAGCTTGCTCTGTCCACTCCACGCATTGACCTGGTATTGCAGTACCTCCAGGAACGGTGCACCCCTTCTTAACCCAGTTTCCAAAAGCAGAACTCAATTCACCTGATTCATATTAGCCCGATTTAATGAATTGGAAGAAAGCATACGTCTTCATATGCACCTCAATTTGGCCCATTCACTTTTCACACTTCCTCCTTTTGTTTTTTATCTTTCACACTTTTGACTTTCTTTATTCATCCAAATAGCAAACTCATCACCACTCAACCTGACCAACTCGGCTATGTCCCCGTGCTGCAGTTCTCTGTCTTATCTAGATCATTTGCAATTGAATGGAATAGATCCCTTTTGGACAAAGTGGATTCACCTGCTGCTGCAGTGACCACAGGTGTGATAACATCTAGAATTGGCATCTGGTGCGATCTCTCCGCTTCCACTCCAAAGAAAGTTACCTGTTTATTCCTATCATGCATTGGTTTTTGGGGTTTTCTTTGAGTAATGATGATCTCTTTAGTAGTCTGTTGGCGCCCTCTCCTGGAGGAATAGTTTGCTTGCTCTTGGACATTCTAAAAGAGAGGTCATGATAGACATTGAGCTTCTGAGCTCAATTGGGGACAGTCATGGGTGATGAATGTTTGCAACCTACTGCGAAGCCTCATACCGCAATATAAGGAACGTCAAATACTAAGAAAGGGCGGCCTATGAAAGAATTACTACTTTCAATAAGTACACTTAAACGGCTAATTGGGAATAGAAAAACTGTAAAAAGCCCTCTGAGAAAGCCCCCCTCTAACCTTTGATAGTAAGCTTTTCTGTAGTCTGCCTGTTGATGTATTTTCCGTTTGAACTGTGCACAACATGAAGAGACGGAACACTGGCGGCTTGTCACAATGCCCCCGATGACATCACAATAGCGCTGCTGCCTAGAAAACAAGCTGCGCAGAAGAAGTTGTTCTTTGGGTGGGAGGGTGGGCTAGTGGAAGGAGGGGCAATCTCTTTTTTTCCCGGGTGGTAGGGGGATGACAGGAGAAGGGAAGCGGGTGGTGAGAAAGGTACAGAGGGCAGGGTTTGGGGGCTGGGAAGGAAAGGGAAAAGATTAGGGTTTGGGGATGATGAAAGGGCTTTCTACGGGTAAGGATGGCAAAGGGTGGCAGTGACGGAAAGTCAGGCAACCTGTCCTGTCCGTCTTTTTGTATCGTGAATTGGAAAGACTGCAAGGGGGAGGGGAGTTGCTTGCGCCCTAAAGGAGGAGTTATTCAGATTCATTGCAGTGGGCGGCGGCTGCAAAACGCACCATTCTTCTTGTTTTGGCTCTGCAAAGCAGCCTTTTCAAGGGTTGGCTTGGGTGACAAAATGTCTTGTGTAGGCGTGGGTTTTGTCTCCCTCTCGCTCTCTCTCCCTAAGATGTGTCCGGCATAGGCCAGGGGTGCCACTCGAGGCCCAAACCAATTCTGGTTATCGCTTCTCGGCCTTTTGGCTAAGATCAAGTGTAGTATCTGTTCTTATCAGTTTAATATCTGATACGTCCCCTATCTGGGGACCATATATTAAATGGATTTTTAGAACAGGGAGATGGAAAAAGAGCTTGCTCTGTCCACTCCACGCATTGACCTGGTATTGCAGTACCTCCAGGAACGGTGCACCCCTTCTTAACCCAGTTTCCAAAAGCAGAACTCAATTCACCTGATTCATATTAGCCCGATTTAATGAATTGGAAGAAAGCATACGTCTTCATATGCACCTCAATTTGGCCCATTCACTTTTCACACTTCCTCCTTTTGTTTTTTATCTTTCACACTTTTGACTTTCTTTATTCATCCAAATAGCAAACTCATCACCACTCAACCTGACCAACTCGGCTATGTCCCCGTGCTGCAGTTCTCTGTCTTATCTAGATCATTTGCAATTGAATGGAATAGATCCCTTTTGGACAAAGTGGATTCACCTGCTGCTGCAGTGACCACAGGTGTGATAACATCTAGAATTGGCATCTGGTGCGATCTCTCCGCTTCCACTCCAAAGAAAGTTACCTGTTTATTCCTATCATGCATTGGTTTTTGGGGTTTTCTTTGAGTAATGATGATCTCTTTAGTAGTCTGTTGGCGCCCTCTCCTGGAGGAATAGTTTGCTTGCTCTTGGACATTCTAAAAGAGAGGTCATGATAGACATTGAGCTTCTGAGCTCAATTGGGGACAGTCATGGGTGATGAATGTTTGCAACCTACTGCGAAGCCTCATACCGCAATATAAGGAACGTCAAATACTAAGAAAGGGCGGCCTATGAAAGAATTACTACTTTCAATAAGTACACTTAAACGGCTAATTGGGAATAGAAAAACTGTAAAAAGCCCTCTGAGAAAGCCCCCCTCTAACCTTTGATAGTAAGCTTTTCTGTAGTCTGCCTGTTGATGTATTTTCCGTTTGAACTGTGCACAACATGAAGAGACGGAACACTGGCGGCTTGTCACAATGCCCCCCGATGACATCACAATAGCGCTGCTGCCTAGAAAACAAGCTGCGCAGAAGAAGTTGTTCTTTGGGTGGGAGGGTGGGCTAGTGGAAGGAGGGGGCAATCTCTTTTTTTCCCGGGTGGTAGGGGGATGACAGGAGAAGGGAAGCGGGTGGTGAGAAAGGTACAGAGGGCAGGGTTTGGGGGCTGGGAAGGAAAGGGAAAAGATTAGGGTTTGGGGATGATGAAAGGGCTTTCTACGGGTAAGGATGGCAAAGGGTGGCAGTGACGGAAAGTCAGGCAACCTGTCCTGTCCGTCTTTTTGTATCGTGAATTGGAAAGACTGCAAGGGGGAGGGGAGTTGCTTGCGCCCTAAAGGAGGAGTTATTCAGATTCATTGCAGTGGGCGGCGGCTGCAAAACGCACCATTCTTCTTGTTTTGGCTCTGCAAAGCAGCCTTTTCAAGGGTTGGCTTGGGTGACAAAATGTCTTGTGTAGGCGTGGGTTTGTCTCCCTCTCGCTCTCTCTCCCTAAGATGTGTCCGGCATAGGCCAGGGTGCCACTCGAGGCCCAAACCAATTCTGGTTATCGCTTCTCGGCCTTTTGGCTAAGATCAAGTGTAGTATCTGTTCTTATCAGTTTAATATCTGATACGTCCCCTATCTGGGGACCATATATTAAATGGATTTTTAGAACAGGGAGATGGAAAAAGAGCTTGCTCTGTCCACTCCACGCATTGACCTGGTATTGCAGTACCTCCAGGAACGGTGCACCCCTTCTTAACCCAGTTTCCAAAAGCAGAACTCAATTCACCTGATTCATATTAGCCCGATTTAATGAATTGGAAGAAAGCATACGTCTTCATATGCACCTCAATTTGGCCCATTCACTTTTCACACTTCCTCCTTTTGTTTTTTATCTTTCACACTTTTGACTTTCTTTATTCATCCAAATAGCAAACTCATCACCACTCAACCTGACCAACTCGGCTATGTCCCCGTGCTGCAGTTCTCTGTCTTATCTAGATCATTTGCAATTGAATGGAATAGATCCCTTTTGGACAAAGTGGATTCACCTGCTGCTGCAGTGACCACAGGTGTGATAACATCTAGAATTGGCATCTGGTGCGATCTCTCCGCTTCCACTCCAAAGAAAGTTACCTGTTTATTCCTATCATGCATTGGTTTTTGGGGTTTTCTTTGAGTAATGATGATCTCTTTAGTAGTCTGTTGGCGCCCTCTCCTGGAGGAATAGTTTGCTTGCTCTTGGACATTCTAAAAGAGAGGTCATGATAGACATTGAGCTTCTGAGCTCAATTGGGGACAGTCATGGGTGATGAATGTTTGCAACCTACTGCGAAGCCTCATACCGCAATATAAGGAACGTCAAATACTAAGAAAGGGCGGCCTATGAAAGAATTACTACTTTCAATAAGTACACTTAAACGGCTAATTGGGAATAGAAAAACTGTAAAAAGCCCTCTGAGAAAGCCCCCCTCTAACCTTTGATAGTAAGCTTTTCTGTAGTCTGCCTGTTGATGTATTTTCCGTTTGAACTGTGCACAACATGAAGAGACGGAACACTGGCGGCTTGTCACAATGCCCCCCGATGACATCACAATAGCGCTGCTGCCTAGAAAACAAGCTGCGCAGAAGAAGTTGTTCTTTGGGTGGGAGGGTGGGCTAGTGGAAGGAGGGGGCAATCTCTTTTTTTCCCGGGTGGTAGGGGGATGACAGGAGAAGGGAAGCGGGTGGTGAGAAAGGTACAGAGGGCAGGGTTTGGGGGCTGGGAAGGAAAGGGAAAAGATTAGGGTTTGGGGATGATGAAAGGGCTTTCTACGGGTAAGGATGGCAAAGGGTGGCAGTGACGGAAAGTCAGGCAACCTGTCCTGTCCGTCTTTTTGTATCGTGAATTGGAAAGACTGCAAGGGGGAGGGGAGTTGCTTGCGCCCTAAAGGAGGAGTTATTCAGATTCATTGCAGTGGGCGGCGGCTGCAAAACGCACCATTCTTCTTGTTTTGGCTCTGCAAAGCAGCCTTTTCAAGGGTTGGCTTGGGTGACAAAATGTCTTGTGTAGGCGTGGGTTTGTCTCCCTCTCGCTCTCTCTCCCTAAGATGTGTCCGGCATAGGCCAGGGTGCCACTCGAGGCCCAAACCAATTCTGGTTATCGCTTCTCGGCCTTTTGGCTAAGATCAAGTGTAGTATCTGTTCTTATCAGTTTAATATCTGATACGTCCCCTATCTGGGGACCATATATTAAATGGATTTTTAGAACAGGGAGATGGAAAAAGAGCTTGCTCTGTCCACTCCACGCATTGACCTGGTATTGCAGTACCTCCAGGAACGGTGCACCCCTTCTTAACCCAGTTTCCAAAAGCAGAACTCAATTCACCTGATTCATATTAGCCCGATTTAATGAATTGGAAGAAAGCATACGTCTTCATATGCACCTCAATTTGGCCCATTCACTTTTCACACTTCCTCCTTTTGTTTTTTATCTTTCACACTTTTGACTTTCTTTATTCATCCAAATAGCAAACTCATCACCACTCAACCTGACCAACTCGGCTATGTCCCCGTGCTGCAGTTCTCTGTCTTATCTAGATCATTTGCAATTGAATGGAATAGATCCCTTTTGGACAAAGTGGATTCACCTGCTGCTGCAGTGACCACAGGTGTGATAACATCTAGAATTGGCATCTGGTGCGATCTCTCCGCTTCCACTCCAAAGAAAGTTACCTGTTTATTCCTATCATGCATTGGTTTTTGGGGTTTTCTTTGAGTAATGATGATCTCTTTAGTAGTCTGTTGGCGCCCTCTCCTGGAGGAATAGTTTGCTTGCTCTTGGACATTCTAAAAGAGAGGTCATGATAGACATTGAGCTTCTGAGCTCAATTGGGGACAGTCATGGGTGATGAATGTTTGCAACCTACTGCGAAGCCTCATACCGCAATATAAGGAACGTCAAATACTAAGAAAGGGCGGCCTATGAAAGAATTACTACTTTCAATAAGTACACTTAAACGGCTAATTGGGAATAGAAAAACTGTAAAAAGCCCTCTGAGAAAGCCCCCCTCTAACCTTTGATAGTAAGCTTTTCTGTAGTCTGCCTGTTGATGTATTTTCCGTTTGAACTGTGCACAACATGAAGAGACGGAACACTGGCGGCTTGTCACAATGCCCCCCGATGACATCACAATAGCGCTGCTGCCTAGAAAACAAGCTGCGCAGAAGAAGTTGTTCTTTGGGTGGGAGGGTGGGCTAGTGGAAGGAGGGGGCAATCTCTTTTTTTCCCGGGTGGTAGGGGGATGACAGGAGAAGGGAAGCGGGTGGTGAGAAAGGTACAGAGGGCAGGGTTTGGGGGCTGGGAAGGAAAGGGAAAAGATTAGGGTTTGGGGATGATGAAAGGGCTTTCTACGGGTAAGGATGGCAAAGGGTGGCAGTGACGGAAAGTCAGGCAACCTGTCCTGTCCGTCTTTTTGTATCGTGAATTGGAAAGACTGCAAGGGGGAGGGGAGTTGCTTGCGCCCTAAAGGAGGAGTTATTCAGATTCATTGCAGTGGGCGGCGGCTGCAAAACGCACCATTCTTCTTGTTTTGGCTCTGCAAAGCAGCCTTTTCAAGGGTTGGCTTGGGTGACAAAATGTCTTGTGTAGGCGTGGGTTTGTCTCCCTCTCGCTCTCTCTCCCTAAGATGTGTCCGGCATAGGCCAGGGTGCCACTCGAGGCCCAAACCAATTCTGGTTATCGCTTCTCGGCCTTTTGGCTAAGATCAAGTGTAGTATCTGTTCTTATCAGTTTAATATCTGATACGTCCCCTATCTGGGGACCATATATTAAATGGATTTTTAGAACAGGGAGATGGAAAAAGAGCTTGCTCTGTCCACTCCACGCATTGACCTGGTATTGCAGTACCTCCAGGAACGGTGCACCCCTTCTTAACCCAGTTTCCAAAAGCAGAACTCAATTCACCTGATTCATATTAGCCCGATTTAATGAATTGGAAGAAAGCATACGTCTTCATATGCACCTCAATTTGGCCCATTCACTTTTCACACTTCCTCCTTTTGTTTTTTATCTTTCACACTTTTGACTTTCTTTATTCATCCAAATAGCAAACTCATCACCACTCAACCTGACCAACTCGGCTATGTCCCCGTGCTGCAGTTCTCTGTCTTATCTAGATCATTTGCAATTGAATGGAATAGATCCCTTTTGGACAAAGTGGATTCACCTGCTGCTGCAGTGACCACAGGTGTGATAACATCTAGAATTGGCATCTGGTGCGATCTCTCCGCTTCCACTCCAAAGAAAGTTACCTGTTTATTCCTATCATGCATTGGTTTTTGGGGTTTTCTTTGAGTAATGATGATCTCTTTAGTAGTCTGTTGGCGCCCTCTCCTGGAGGAATAGTTTGCTTGCTCTTGGACATTCTAAAAGAGAGGTCATGATAGACATTGAGCTTCTGAGCTCAATTGGGGACAGTCATGGGTGATGAATGTTTGCAACCTACTGCGAAGCCTCATACCGCAATATAAGGAACGTCAAATACTAAGAAAGGGCGGCCTATGAAAGAATTACTACTTTCAATAAGTACACTTAAACGGCTAATTGGGAATAGAAAAACTGTAAAAAGCCCTCTGAGAAAGCCCCCCTCTAACCTTTGATAGTAAGCTTTTCTGTAGTCTGCCTGTTGATGTATTTTCCGTTTGAACTGTGCACAACATGAAGAGACGGAACACTGGCGGCTTGTCACAATGCCCCCCGATGACATCACAATAGCGCTGCTGCCTAGAAAACAAGCTGCGCAGAAGAAGTTGTTCTTTGGGTGGGAGGGTGGGCTAGTGGAAGGAGGGGGCAATCTCTTTTTTTCCCGGGTGGTAGGGGGATGACAGGAGAAGGGAAGCGGGTGGTGAGAAAGGTACAGAGGGCAGGGTTTGGGGGCTGGGAAGGAAAGGGAAAAGATTAGGGTTTGGGGATGATGAAAGGGCTTTCTACGGGTAAGGATGGCAAAGGGTGGCAGTGACGGAAAGTCAGGCAACCTGTCCTGTCCGTCTTTTTGTATCGTGAATTGGAAAGACTGCAAGGGGGAGGGGAGTTGCTTGCGCCCTAAAGGAGGAGTTATTCAGATTCATTGCAGTGGGCGGCGGCTGCAAAACGCACCATTCTTCTTGTTTTGGCTCTGCAAAGCAGCCTTTTCAAGGGTTGGCTTGGGTGACAAAATGTCTTGTGTAGGCGTGGGTTTGTCTCCCTCTCGCTCTCTCTCCCTAAGATGTGTCCGGCATAGGCCAGGGTGCCACTCGAGGCCCAAACCAATTCTGGTTATCGCTTCTCGGCCTTTTGGCTAAGATCAAGTGTAGTATCTGTTCTTATCAGTTTAATATCTGATACGTCCCCTATCTGGGGACCATATATTAAATGGATTTTTAGAACAGGGAGATGGAAAAAGAGCTTGCTCTGTCCACTCCACGCATTGACCTGGTATTGCAGTACCTCCAGGAACGGTGCACCCCTTCTTAACCCAGTTTCCAAAAGCAGAACTCAATTCACCTGATTCATATTAGCCCGATTTAATGAATTGGAAGAAAGCATACGTCTTCATATGCACCTCAATTTGGCCCATTCACTTTTCACACTTCCTCCTTTTGTTTTTTATCTTTCACACTTTTGACTTTCTTTATTCATCCAAATAGCAAACTCATCACCACTCAACCTGACCAACTCGGCTATGTCCCCGTGCTGCAGTTCTCTGTCTTATCTAGATCATTTGCAATTGAATGGAATAGATCCCTTTTGGACAAAGTGGATTCACCTGCTGCTGCAGTGACCACAGGTGTGATAACATCTAGAATTGGCATCTGGTGCGATCTCTCCGCTTCCACTCCAAAGAAAGTTACCTGTTTATTCCTATCATGCATTGGTTTTTGGGGTTTTCTTTGAGTAATGATGATCTCTTTAGTAGTCTGTTGGCGCCCTCTCCTGGAGGAATAGTTTGCTTGCTCTTGGACATTCTAAAAGAGAGGTCATGATAGACATTGAGCTTCTGAGCTCAATTGGGGACAGTCATGGGTGATGAATGTTTGCAACCTACTGCGAAGCCTCATACCGCAATATAAGGAACGTCAAATACTAAGAAAGGGCGGCCTATGAAAGAATTACTACTTTCAATAAGTACACTTAAACGGCTAATTGGGAATAGAAAAACTGTAAAAAGCCCTCTGAGAAAGCCCCCCTCTAACCTTTGATAGTAAGCTTTTCTGTAGTCTGCCTGTTGATGTATTTTCCGTTTGAACTGTGCACAACATGAAGAGACGGAACACTGGCGGCTTGTCACAATGCCCCCCGATGACATCACAATAGCGCTGCTGCCTAGAAAACAAGCTGCGCAGAAGAAGTTGTTCTTTGGGTGGGAGGGTGGGCTAGTGGAAGGAGGGGGCAATCTCTTTTTTTCCCGGGTGGTAGGGGGATGACAGGAGAAGGGAAGCGGGTGGTGAGAAAGGTACAGAGGGCAGGGTTTGGGGGCTGGGAAGGAAAGGGAAAAGATTAGGGTTTGGGGATGATGAAAGGGCTTTCTACGGGTAAGGATGGCAAAGGGTGGCAGTGACGGAAAGTCAGGCAACCTGTCCTGTCCGTCTTTTTGTATCGTGAATTGGAAAGACTGCAAGGGGGAGGGGAGTTGCTTGCGCCCTAAAGGAGGAGTTATTCAGATTCATTGCAGTGGGCGGCGGCTGCAAAACGCACCATTCTTCTTGTTTTGGCTCTGCAAAGCAGCCTTTTCAAGGGTTGGCTTGGGTGACAAAATGTCTTGTGTAGGCGTGGGTTTGTCTCCCTCTCGCTCTCTCTCCCTAAGATGTGTCCGGCATAGGCCAGGGTGCCACTCGAGGCCCAAACCAATTCTGGTTATCGCTTCTCGGCCTTTTGGCTAAGATCAAGTGTAGTATCTGTTCTTATCAGTTTAATATCTGATACGTCCCCTATCTGGGGACCATATATTAAATGGATTTTTAGAACAGGGAGATGGAAAAAGAGCTTGCTCTGTCCACTCCACGCATTGACCTGGTATTGCAGTACCTCCAGGAACGGTGCACCCCTTCTTAACCCAGTTTCCAAAAGCAGAACTCAATTCACCTGATTCATATTAGCCCGATTTAATGAATTGGAAGAAAGCATACGTCTTCATATGCACCTCAATTTGGCCCATTCACTTTTCACACTTCCTCCTTTTGTTTTTTATCTTTCACACTTTTGACTTTCTTTATTCATCCAAATAGCAAACTCATCACCACTCAACCTGACCAACTCGGCTATGTCCCCGTGCTGCAGTTCTCTGTCTTATCTAGATCATTTGCAATTGAATGGAATAGATCCCTTTTGGACAAAGTGGATTCACCTGCTGCTGCAGTGACCACAGGTGTGATAACATCTAGAATTGGCATCTGGTGCGATCTCTCCGCTTCCACTCCAAAGAAAGTTACCTGTTTATTCCTATCATGCATTGGTTTTTGGGGTTTTCTTTGAGTAATGATGATCTCTTTAGTAGTCTGTTGGCGCCCTCTCCTGGAGGAATAGTTTGCTTGCTCTTGGACATTCTAAAAGAGAGGTCATGATAGACATTGAGCTTCTGAGCTCAATTGGGGACAGTCATGGGTGATGAATGTTTGCAACCTACTGCGAAGCCTCATACCGCAATATAAGGAACGTCAAATACTAAGAAAGGGCGGCCTATGAAAGAATTACTACTTTCAATAAGTACACTTAAACGGCTAATTGGGAATAGAAAAACTGTAAAAAGCCCTCTGAGAAAGCCCCCCTCTAACCTTTGATAGTAAGCTTTTCTGTAGTCTGCCTGTTGATGTATTTTCCGTTTGAACTGTGCACAACATGAAGAGACGGAACACTGGCGGCTTGTCACAATGCCCCCCGATGACATCACAATAGCGCTGCTGCCTAGAAAACAAGCTGCGCAGAAGAAGTTGTTCTTTGGGTGGGAGGGTGGGCTAGTGGAAGGAGGGGGCAATCTCTTTTTTTCCCGGGTGGTAGGGGGATGACAGGAGAAGGGAAGCGGGTGGTGAGAAAGGTACAGAGGGCAGGGTTTGGGGGCTGGGAAGGAAAGGGAAAAGATTAGGGTTTGGGGATGATGAAAGGGCTTTCTACGGGTAAGGATGGCAAAGGGTGGCAGTGACGGAAAGTCAGGCAACCTGTCCTGTCCGTCTTTTTGTATCGTGAATTGGAAAGACTGCAAGGGGGAGGGGAGTTGCTTGCGCCCTAAAGGAGGAGTTATTCAGATTCATTGCAGTGGGCGGCGGCTGCAAAACGCACCATTCTTCTTGTTTTGGCTCTGCAAAGCAGCCTTTTCAAGGGTTGGCTTGGGTGACAAAATGTCTTGTGTAGGCGTGGGTTTGTCTCCCTCTCGCTCTCTCTCCCTAAGATGTGTCCGGCATAGGCCAGGGTGCCACTCGAGGCCCAAACCAATTCTGGTTATCGCTTCTCGGCCTTTTGGCTAAGATCAAGTGTAGTATCTGTTCTTATCAGTTTAATATCTGATACGTCCCCTATCTGGGGACCATATATTAAATGGATTTTTAGAACAGGGAGATGGAAAAAGAGCTTGCTCTGTCCACTCCACGCATTGACCTGGTATTGCAGTACCTCCAGGAACGGTGCACCCCTTCTTAACCCAGTTTCCAAAAGCAGAACTCAATTCACCTGATTCATATTAGCCCGATTTAATGAATTGGAAGAAAGCATACGTCTTCATATGCACCTCAATTTGGCCCATTCACTTTTCACACTTCCTCCTTTTGTTTTTTATCTTTCACACTTTTGACTTTCTTTATTCATCCAAATAGCAAACTCATCACCACTCAACCTGACCAACTCGGCTATGTCCCCGTGCTGCAGTTCTCTGTCTTATCTAGATCATTTGCAATTGAATGGAATAGATCCCTTTTGGACAAAGTGGATTCACCTGCTGCTGCAGTGACCACAGGTGTGATAACATCTAGAATTGGCATCTGGTGCGATCTCTCCGCTTCCACTCCAAAGAAAGTTACCTGTTTATTCCTATCATGCATTGGTTTTTGGGGTTTTCTTTGAGTAATGATGATCTCTTTAGTAGTCTGTTGGCGCCCTCTCCTGGAGGAATAGTTTGCTTGCTCTTGGACATTCTAAAAGAGAGGTCATGATAGACATTGAGCTTCTGAGCTCAATTGGGGACAGTCATGGGTGATGAATGTTTGCAACCTACTGCGAAGCCTCATACCGCAATATAAGGAACGTCAAATACTAAGAAAGGGCGGCCTATGAAAGAATTACTACTTTCAATAAGTACACTTAAACGGCTAATTGGGAATAGAAAAACTGTAAAAAGCCCTCTGAGAAAGCCCCCCTCTAACCTTTGATAGTAAGCTTTTCTGTAGTCTGCCTGTTGATGTATTTTCCGTTTGAACTGTGCACAACATGAAGAGACGGAACACTGGCGGCTTGTCACAATGCCCCCCGATGACATCACAATAGCGCTGCTGCCTAGAAAACAAGCTGCGCAGAAGAAGTTGTTCTTTGGGTGGGAGGGTGGGCTAGTGGAAGGAGGGGGCAATCTCTTTTTTTCCCGGGTGGTAGGGGGATGACAGGAGAAGGGAAGCGGGTGGTGAGAAAGGTACAGAGGGCAGGGTTTGGGGGCTGGGAAGGAAAGGGAAAAGATTAGGGTTTGGGGATGATGAAAGGGCTTTCTACGGGTAAGGATGGCAAAGGGTGGCAGTGACGGAAAGTCAGGCAACCTGTCCTGTCCGTCTTTTTGTATCGTGAATTGGAAAGACTGCAAGGGGGAGGGGAGTTGCTTGCGCCCTAAAGGAGGAGTTATTCAGATTCATTGCAGTGGGCGGCGGCTGCAAAACGCACCATTCTTCTTGTTTTGGCTCTGCAAAGCAGCCTTTTCAAGGGTTGGCTTGGGTGACAAAATGTCTTGTGTAGGCGTGGGTTTGTCTCCCTCTCGCTCTCTCTCCCTAAGATGTGTCCGGCATAGGCCAGGGTGCCACTCGAGGCCCAAACCAATTCTGGTTATCGCTTCTCGGCCTTTTGGCTAAGATCAAGTGTAGTATCTGTTCTTATCAGAACAAACTGAGCTAGCTACACTTGACGAGATACGATCAGGGAGACAAGCTCCGAAGCCCAGCCGAGACCGAAAGAGGGAGATCGGACGGAAGAAGAGCTTGGCAGAAAGAAGCAAGAAGACGAAGGCTCGGAGAAGACTTGGGGAGACCAGAGGAACTTCGAGGAGGAACACAGCGGGAGAAGACACCCGGAGAAGAATCCAAGATCCAGCTCCGGGAACTCAAGCAGGAACCAGCCATGGCAAGCAAGCCAGAGAAGGCAGCCAGGAAGGCTCAGGACCCAGGGACCTCCAGGAAGGCTCATCCAGAGGCTTCTTCGGCCCAAGAGGCCCCTACCTCCGACGCCAGCCAGCCGGAGGGAGCCCGGACGCCGCCTGAAAAGGCTCCAACCCTGGAGCCTTGGATGCGGCAGACGGTCGCCCTGAAGCTAAAGGCGGTGGATGGTAGGTTGCCGGACATGTCCAGCGACGTGTTCTGCAAGAAGATGATTCTGGATCAGGGCTTCTCCAGGGCGGAAACCCTGAGTGTCCAGACCTTCATGACTGGCATTTTTCTGGTAACCTTTGCCACGGTGAATGCCTGCAGGAGATACTGGGAGGCGATGAACGCAGCGATGCCGGACTCCCCTTTTCATTCTTTTTTAGGATCCTGTCCTATACAGAGGGATGAGAAGAGGATCACGGTCTCCATGCGGAACCCGCACACCCCAGGAAGAGACATCTCCACGTTCCTGGGACGTCTCTGCACAGTGGTGAGGGAGCCATCCCACATCCTTAACGGCAACGGATTCTGGACGGGTAAGTGGTCAGTAACCGTTCGACTCTACAGGGAACCAGCATACGAGGATGGTCTCCAGCACCTGCCCCCGACATTCTCTCTGGGAAACTCCTTTGGTCTCATCTACTACCCGGACATGCCACACAACTGCAGGAAATGTGGCGGGAAAGGGCATTCGATGAAGACCTGCAAGGAGGACGCCTGCAGGGTTTGCCGGGTGACAGGACACAGCTCCAAGGACTGCCCAAAGAAGAAGACTTGCAACCTATGTGGACAGGCGGACCACCTTTACAAGGACTGCCCACAGCGGGAGAAATCCTGGGCAAGGGTTGCCGCGGCGACCCAGTATCGGGTAGTCACAGCTTCGTCGACCAAGGCAGCTACGACCAAGGCCACAGAGGCCAAGGACAAGGCGGCCAAGAACCCGGCGACCGTGGCTCCAGCCGATGCCCCAGCAGCCACGGAGTCCAGGGAAAAGAAGGGTAAGAAAACTGCTGCCCCCTCCCTGGTCCCCCCCCCTGTCACCCCTGTCCAAACCCCTCCCCCCCCGGCCAACCCTACTGAGGATTCCACTACCTCCACCTCATTTCCCTACTCCTCAGCTGGTCTCCTCACCCCCCCCCCAAAGCCCACTCTCCCTCCCCAGACCATGAGAGCAGAGGGCCTCAGCACTCTTGCACTTTTCACCGAGGAGGATTTTCCAGCTCTTGTCTCCTCAGGTACAGGCCAAAGGAAAAGGAAGGTGGAAGATAGTCCTGTCGCAGAACCTTCCAAGCTGTTCATTGTGGACCTTAACCCACCCCAGGAAGAGGAGGATGGCCTCCTCCCAGAACCGGACGTGTTGGAGCAGATGGTGGAGTCCCTTGTGGCCGAAGAAGAAATGGAGGAGTCGGAAGCCACTGAGGCACCATCCCTGCTTGATCAGCTAGCAGAAGAGGGTCTGCTGGAGATACCCTTACCAGCAGGTGCCAAAGAGGAAGAACCGCCCGACCGGAGTGGTAACTAAGGCACACCGCCTGCTCTAACTTTCTCTTTCCTCCAATGACTGCTAACATTAACATCTTTTCCATTAATGTTAGGAGCATCAGAGACAAGTTCCGACGTCAGACAATTTCTGCGTTCCTTAACACTCAGTCTAGTGATGTATTTTTCCTGCAGGAATGCTCCCTTCCCTCCTCTAGGTCCTTCAACCATCTGGCCAGGGAGTGGACCCATGGCCCATCCTACTGGTCTGGCGGGGGCGACTGTAGGTCCGCGGGGGTCGCCGTGCTGATCAGGGGAAGCGCCTTCACATTGGACTCTGTTCAGGAAATCGTCTGCGGCAGGTTACTGCTCGTGGATGGCACCTGGGCGGGAGAACCTGTCAGGTTCATCAATGTGTATGCTTCTCCTGTGAAGAGCGATCGACTGGAGCTCCTCCAAGCCCTGCGCCCTCAGCTCGCTACCGCCAGGACGGTAGTGATGGCCGGGGATTTCAACTGCCCGATTGAGGAGGATGGACGCAGTTCTGGAACGGCTGCCAAGTTGGACGTCACATCCAAACTGCTCATTGAGATGGTGACCGAAGCCTCTCTTGTGGACGTTGTTGGCTCCATCGGACACGGATCCGTGAACTATTCATGGTGCCGATCCGATGGCTCGCTGCGTTCCAGGATTGACTTTGTGTTTACCTCTCGGGCGGTTGGGCGGAGTGGGCACTCGATGGTCCCCTGCTTCTTCTCTGACCACAGAGCCATTCACTTTCAAGGTGTGCTGGGCCATGGCTTCCCCATTGGCCCGGGCTCCTGGAAGCTGAACTGCTCTCTGCTGGAAAAGGGTGAGATTCTGGAGGAGCTTAGAGCTGCCTACTCCACGTGGCGGGCCTACAAGGCGGGCTTCCAGTCTGTTTCTGACTGGTGGGAATACGTTAAACTCGAGTTCCGTTTCTTCTTTCAGGCAAAGAGTCAACAACAGGCGTGTCTGAAGAGGAGGGACTTCAGGAGACTCCAGCGTGAGCTGCGTTCCCTGCAGGACCTTCTTCGATGCGGCTGGGACGTGAGAGAGGAGCTGGAGGAGACTAAGAGGAGCCTGAAAAGGCACTTCGAGGAGGAGTCCGAGCGAATTGTCTTCCATTCCAAAGTGGAGAACCTGGAGAAGGGTGAGAAATGTAACTCGTTCTTTTTCAGGAAACTCCACGCCGGTCACACGCCCATGAATGAACTACGAGACGAGAGTGGAAACATGCGACGCGGGAAAGAGAACGTGATGAAGGTCGTCAGCGACTTCTACAGCGAACTCTACGCCCGCAAGACTACTGACCCCGAGGCCGCCGATAAGTTCCTGTCAGGTATCACTAACCATCTTGACCCTGCAGACGCGGCGGCCATGGATGTTCCTCTGACGGTGGACGAGCTGCTCTCGGCCGCCAAATCCTTTAGTTCTGGCAGGACACCGGGCAGTGACGGCCTCCCAGCAGAGCTCTATGTAGCGCTGGGAGACCTAATCTGTCCGGACCTGTTAGGGCTGTATGAGGAGATGGTGGTGGAGGGCAGAATGCCTCCATCTCTGAGGGAAGGAATGGTCACGATCCTGTACAAGCGTAAAGGAGAGAGGTGCGACCTGAAGAATTGGCGTCCCATCACCCTTCTGAACGTCGACTACAAGATCCTGGCCAAGACGATGGCAACGAGATTGAAGACTGTTATCGGACGGATCATCCACCCGGATCAGACCTGCGGCATCCCCGGACGTCGCATCGCAGACAGCCTGGCTCTCATGCGGGACACGGTCGAGTACATCAAAGCCCGCCGGGTGCACGCAGCCCTGATCTCGTTGGATCAGGAAAAGGCCTTCGACCGTGTTTCCCATGAGTTCCTGGGCAAAGCTCTGCACAGGTTAGGTTTGGGTAACATGTTTTGCTTGTATGTCCAACTAATGTATTTTGATATTCACAGCTCGGTGTTGGTGAACGGCTGGAAGACTGACCCCTTCCCGGTCCTCTCAGGGGTCAGACAAGGCTGTCCTCTGTCACCTCTTCTTTTTGTTTGTGTTATAGAACTCTTTGCAGAGGCTATCCGGCGGAATGGAGAGATCAGAGGGATCACCGCACCAGGACCAGAACGCTTCGAGGTCAAGTGCTCGCTCTACATGGACGACGTGACCGTCTTCTGCGCGGACCGGCGCTCAGTCGACACCCTCGTCCAGACCTGTGAGACCTTCGGACGGGCTTCGGGAGCCAAAGTCAACTGCGGGAAGTCGGAAGCCATGCTCTTCGGGGACTGGCAGCCGGCCTCTTCCGCCCCCTTCCCTTTCAGCATCCAGCCGGAGTTCATCAAGGTTCTTGGAGTCTGGTTCGGGAAGGAAGGAGCAGCCCTCAAGTCCTGGGAGGAACGCTTGACCAAGATCACCCAACGGATCGGTCTGTGGAGCCTCAGACGCCTCACCTGTGAGGGCAAAGCACTGGTCCTGCGTAACGAGGTACTGCCCGTGCTGCAGTACACGGCCCAGGCCTGGCCCCCCCTTGCCACCGTGTGCAGGGCCATTACCAGGACGGTGTTTCGTTTTGTCTGGGGATCCAAGATGGACAGAGTAAAGCGGAGCATCATGTACAAGGATCCTCGCAAGGGTGGGAAGGGCGTACCCGATATCCCCACCCTCCTGCGATCCTCCTTCGTATGTGACTGCGTTCGCCGAACTCTGCGAGTCAAGAGAGGTTCCGCGGGTGGGTCCATGTCTCGCTTCTTCCTGCTCCCCCTTTGGAGACGGTTAGGCTGGGACAAGTGGGACAGCTCCTTCCCCTACAACTGGACGGCGCCATGGTTCTACGGAGACGTGGTTCGGTTTGTGAGGGAACACCAACTGGAGGGACTCAAGCCTGATTTGTGGAAGCCAAAGACTATCCACAAACTCATCAGAGCCAAGGACGAAATGGAGAACATTCCAGGACTTCATCACGACACACTGGAGACTGTTTGGACAAACGTGTCATCGGCTGGATTGACCAACGGGCACAAGGACTTGTCATGGATGGCGATACAGGGCGGACTGCCCGTCCGGTCATTCATGCACGCCCGGAACCTGTGCAAAACCCGGTACTGCCCAAGGTGCCCCTTCGTGGAGGAAACATCGCTGCACGCCTTTTGGGACTGCCGTTTCGCACAGCGCCTGTTGGTTGCCCTGGAGGATGACCTGAGGAACTCCGTCCCCAGAGGGAGCCTATCGTACCATTCCGTACTTTATGGACTCTTCCCTGGGACTCACACCGTTGGAGCCATCCAGGAGGCTTGGCGCCTTATGAACTGCTTTAAGGACGCTATTTGGGTCGCCAGGAACCGGCTCATCTTGAAGAGGGAGAGGATGTCTATCCAGGATTGCCGCAGGCTGATCCACAGCCTGCTCAGAGACTATTCCATCATGGACAGTCCGGACGACAGCGCCGAGGAGGAGGTTTAGACCTCTTCCATGCCCCCTCCCTCCTTTTCCCGTTATGTGCGTCTTTCAATAAAGCTTCGGGCCTGTGATTCCCCCACCCTATCCCCCTTTTCCCCTACCCCCATCCCCCAATCGCCGGTTCGTCGTTATTTATTGTCTAACTTTTTTCTTTCAGCTTGAGTGTTATGGATAAGCATAGGAGTGTGATGTATAGTTTAGTGCGTCGTACTCTATGGCTATGTAAGAAGGATTGTATAGTTCTGTGTGTACGGGGCTGCGGCACTGTACACGGTTTGTTACCTTTTTGTGAGTAGTGCATGATAATAAAGATGCTGTTAAATCAAAAAATCTGTTCTTATCAGTTTAATATCTGATACGTCCCCTATCTGGGGACCATATATTAAATGGATTTTTAGAACAGGGAGATGGAAAAAGAGCTTGCTCTGTCCACTCCACGCATTGACCTGGTATTGCAGTACCTCCAGGAACGGTGCACCCCTTCTTAACCCAGTTTCCAAAAGCAGAACTCAATTCACCTGATTCATATTAGCCCGATTTAATGAATTGGAAGAAAGCATACGTCTTCATATGCACCTCAATTTGGCCCATTCACTTTTCACACTTCCTCCTTTTGTTTTTTATCTTTCACACTTTTGACTTTCTTTATTCATCCAAATAGCAAACTCATCACCACTCAACCTGACCAACTCGGCTATGTCCCCGTGCTGCAGTTCTCTGTCTTATCTAGATCATTTGCAATTGAATGGAATAGATCCCTTTTGGACAAAGTGGATTCACCTGCTGCTGCAGTGACCACAGGTGTGATAACATCTAGAATTGGCATCTGGTGCGATCTCTCCGCTTCCACTCCAAAGAAAGTTACCTGTTTATTCCTATCATGCATTGGTTTTTGGGGTTTTCTTTGAGTAATGATGATCTCTTTAGTAGTCTGTTGGCGCCCTCTCCTGGAGGAATAGTTTGCTTGCTCTTGGACATTCTAAAAGAGAGGTCATGATAGACATTGAGCTTCTGAGCTCAATTGGGGACAGTCATGGGTGATGAATGTTTGCAACCTACTGCGAAGCCTCATACCGCAATATAAGGAACGTCAAATACTAAGAAAGGGCGGCCTATGAAAGAATTACTACTTTCAATAAGTACACTTAAACGGCTAATTGGGAATAGAAAAACTGTAAAAAGCCCTCTGAGAAAGCCCCCCTCTAACCTTTGATAGTAAGCTTTTCTGTAGTCTGCCTGTTGATGTATTTTCCGTTTGAACTGTGCACAACATGAAGAGACGGAACACTGGCGGCTTGTCACAATGCCCCCCGATGACATCACAATAGCGCTGCTGCCTAGAAAACAAGCTGCGCAGAAGAAGTTGTTCTTTGGGTGGGAGGGTGGGCTAGTGGAAGGAGGGGGCAATCTCTTTTTTTCCCGGGTGGTAGGGGGATGACAGGAGAAGGGAAGCGGGTGGTGAGAAAGGTACAGAGGGCAGGGTTTGGGGGCTGGGAAGGAAAGGGAAAAGATTAGGGTTTGGGGATGATGAAAGGGCTTTCTACGGGTAAGGATGGCAAAGGGTGGCAGTGACGGAAAGTCAGGCAACCTGTCCTGTCCGTCTTTTTGTATCGTGAATTGGAAAGACTGCAAGGGGGAGGGGAGTTGCTTGCGCCCTAAAGGAGGAGTTATTCAGATTCATTGCAGTGGGCGGCGGCTGCAAAACGCACCATTCTTCTTGTTTTGGCTCTGCAAAGCAGCCTTTTCAAGGGTTGGCTTGGGTGACAAAATGTCTTGTGTAGGCGTGGGTTTGTCTCCCTCTCGCTCTCTCTCCCTAAGATGTGTCCGGCATAGGCCAGGGTGCCACTCGAGGCCCAAACCAATTCTGGTTATCGCTTCTCGGCCTTTTGGCTAAGATCAAGTGTAGTATCGTTCGAAAAGGTGGTTTAAGGCTCCTGCCACCTTAGTACAATGATGCAATGCACACTGGAAGGTTGCGCTTGTTAGTACTTTGGGAGGATAGTATATCCATCTAGAGGAAACCATGGCCCTACCAGGATCGAGGCTATTAGACTGAGTAAGTGTGGGGGCCATGGTGCAATGTGCCCCAGGATTGACGACCCTGGAGTGAGTCTGAGCTTGCTGGCTTGGGACCCCGGCGAGCCTTGGGCTCTGTAGCACACCGTACCTTGCCCTTTCATACTTTCTGAGCATATTGCTCTATCCCGGCCTTCTGGCTAGGAAGGGAAATTTTTATAATCATGGTCGGAGGTCCGTTCAGCTTTGGGCTGAGAAACCAACACCCGGTTGGAGGTCCGGGTCAGCTTTGGCTGAGAAACCAACACCCGGTTGGAGGTCCGGGTCAGCTTCGGCTGAGAAACCAACACCCGGTTGGAGGTCCGGGTCAGCTTCGGCTGAGAAACCAACACCCGGTTGGAGGTCCGGGTCAGCTTCGGCTGAGAAACCAACACCCGGTTGGAGGTCCGGTTAGCCTTGGGCTGAGAAACCAACACCGGTTGACGGTCCGGGCAGTTTCGGCTGCGAAACCAACAACTAGTAGCTCTCTACTCCACTTGGGTAAGATGCCTGGGTGGACGCTGGGAGCAACGACAAGGCTCAACCAGGCTTCGGCTTGGGGGAGCACCGAAGATCCCTGACCCTTGCTGTGGCCTTCTGGCTCGGAGGGACGGGGTTGATTTTTGGGGACCCTCTCCTCACGGAGGGGTCCACACGAATCCTAGCCTTTGCACTGTTTTTGGTGTGACTTCGGTCATGCATTTTTTGCGGTGCTTTGGAAAGCTTCATTAAATCAAAAAATCTGTTCTTATCAGTTTAATATCTGATACGTCCCCTATCTGGGGACCATATATTAAATGGATTTTTAGAACAGGGAGATGGAAAAAGAGCTTGCTCTGTCCACTCCACGCATTGACCTGGTATTGCAGTACCTCCAGGAACGGTGCACCCCTTCTTAACCCAGTTTCCAAAAGCAGAACTCAATTCACCTGATTCATATTAGCCCGATTTAATGAATTGGAAGAAAGCATACGTCTTCATATGCACCTCAATTTGGCCCATTCACTTTTCACACTTCCTCCTTTTGTTTTTTATCTTTCACACTTTTGACTTTCTTTATTCATCCAAATAGCAAACTCATCACCACTCAACCTGACCAACTCGGCTATGTCCCCGTGCTGCAGTTCTCTGTCTTATCTAGATCATTTGCAATTGAATGGAATAGATCCCTTTTGGACAAAGTGGATTCACCTGCTGCTGCAGTGACCACAGGTGTGATAACATCTAGAATTGGCATCTGGTGCGATCTCTCCGCTTCCACTCCAAAGAAAGTTACCTGTTTATTCCTATCATGCATTGGTTTTTGGGGTTTTCTTTGAGTAATGATGATCTCTTTAGTAGTCTGTTGGCGCCCTCTCCTGGAGGAATAGTTTGCTTGCTCTTGGACATTCTAAAAGAGAGGTCATGATAGACATTGAGCTTCTGAGCTCAATTGGGGACAGTCATGGGTGATGAATGTTTGCAACCTACTGCGAAGCCTCATACCGCAATATAAGGAACGTCAAATACTAAGAAAGGGCGGCCTATGAAAGAATTACTACTTTCAATAAGTACACTTAAACGGCTAATTGGGAATAGAAAAACTGTAAAAAGCCCTCTGAGAAAGCCCCCCTCTAACCTTTGATAGTAAGCTTTTCTGTAGTCTGCCTGTTGATGTATTTTCCGTTTGAACTGTGCACAACATGAAGAGACGGAACACTGGCGGCTTGTCACAATGCCCCCCGATGACATCACAATAGCGCTGCTGCCTAGAAAACAAGCTGCGCAGAAGAAGTTGTTCTTTGGGTGGGAGGGTGGGCTAGTGGAAGGAGGGGGCAATCTCTTTTTTTCCCGGGTGGTAGGGGGATGACAGGAGAAGGGAAGCGGGTGGTGAGAAAGGTACAGAGGGCAGGGTTTGGGGGCTGGGAAGGAAAGGGAAAAGATTAGGGTTTGGGGATGATGAAAGGGCTTTCTACGGGTAAGGATGGCAAAGGGTGGCAGTGACGGAAAGTCAGGCAACCTGTCCTGTCCGTCTTTTTGTATCGTGAATTGGAAAGACTGCAAGGGGGAGGGGAGTTGCTTGCGCCCTAAAGGAGGAGTTATTCAGATTCATTGCAGTGGGCGGCGGCTGCAAAACGCACCATTCTTCTTGTTTTGGCTCTGCAAAGCAGCCTTTTCAAGGGTTGGCTTGGGTGACAAAATGTCTTGTGTAGGCGTGGGTTTGTCTCCCTCTCGCTCTCTCTCCCTAAGATGTGTCCGGCATAGGCCAGGGTGCCACTCGAGGCCCAAACCAATTCTGGTTATCGCTTCTCGGCCTTTTGGCTAAGATCAAGTGTAGTATCTGTTCTTATCAGTTTAATATCTGATACGTCCCCTATCTGGGGACCATATATTAAATGGATTTTTAGAACAGGGAGATGGAAAAAGAGCTTGCTCTGTCCACTCCACGCATTGACCTGGTATTGCAGTACCTCCAGGAACGGTGCACCCCTTCTTAACCCAGTTTCCAAAAGCAGAACTCAATTCACCTGATTCATATTAGCCCGATTTAATGAATTGGAAGAAAGCATACGTCTTCATATGCACCTCAATTTGGCCCATTCACTTTTCACACTTCCTCCTTTTGTTTTTTATCTTTCACACTTTTGACTTTCTTTATTCATCCAAATAGCAAACTCATCACCACTCAACCTGACCAACTCGGCTATGTCCCCGTGCTGCAGTTCTCTGTCTTATCTAGATCATTTGCAATTGAATGGAATAGATCCCTTTTGGACAAAGTGGATTCACCTGCTGCTGCAGTGACCACAGGTGTGATAACATCTAGAATTGGCATCTGGTGCGATCTCTCCGCTTCCACTCCAAAGAAAGTTACCTGTTTATTCCTATCATGCATTGGTTTTTGGGGTTTTCTTTGAGTAATGATGATCTCTTTAGTAGTCTGTTGGCGCCCTCTCCTGGAGGAATAGTTTGCTTGCTCTTGGACATTCTAAAAGAGAGGTCATGATAGACATTGAGCTTCTGAGCTCAATTGGGGACAGTCATGGGTGATGAATGTTTGCAACCTACTGCGAAGCCTCATACCGCAATATAAGGAACGTCAAATACTAAGAAAGGGCGGCCTATGAAAGAATTACTACTTTCAATAAGTACACTTAAACGGCTAATTGGGAATAGAAAAACTGTAAAAAGCCCTCTGAGAAAGCCCCCCTCTAACCTTTGATAGTAAGCTTTTCTGTAGTCTGCCTGTTGATGTATTTTCCGTTTGAACTGTGCACAACATGAAGAGACGGAACACTGGCGGCTTGTCACAATGCCCCCCGATGACATCACAATAGCGCTGCTGCCTAGAAAACAAGCTGCGCAGAAGAAGTTGTTCTTTGGGTGGGAGGGTGGGCTAGTGGAAGGAGGGGGCAATCTCTTTTTTTCCCGGGTGGTAGGGGGATGACAGGAGAAGGGAAGCGGGTGGTGAGAAAGGTACAGAGGGCAGGGTTTGGGGGCTGGGAAGGAAAGGGAAAAGATTAGGGTTTGGGGATGATGAAAGGGCTTTCTACGGGTAAGGATGGCAAAGGGTGGCAGTGACGGAAAGTCAGGCAACCTGTCCTGTCCGTCTTTTTGTATCGTGAATTGGAAAGACTGCAAGGGGGAGGGGAGTTGCTTGCGCCCTAAAGGAGGAGTTATTCAGATTCATTGCAGTGGGCGGCGGCTGCAAAACGCACCATTCTTCTTGTTTTGGCTCTGCAAAGCAGCCTTTTCAAGGGTTGGCTTGGGTGACAAAATGTCTTGTGTAGGCGTGGGTTTGTCTCCCTCTCGCTCTCTCTCCCTAAGATGTGTCCGGCATAGGCCAGGGTGCCACTCGAGGCCCAAACCAATTCTGGTTATCGCTTCTCGGCCTTTTGGCTAAGATCAAGTGTAGTATCTGTTCTTATCAGTTTAATATCTGATACGTCCCCTATCTGGGGACCATATATTAAATGGATTTTTAGAACAGGGAGATGGAAAAAGAGCTTGCTCTGTCCACTCCACGCATTGACCTGGTATTGCAGTACCTCCAGGAACGGTGCACCCCTTCTTAACCCAGTTTCCAAAAGCAGAACTCAATTCACCTGATTCATATTAGCCCGATTTAATGAATTGGAAGAAAGCATACGTCTTCATATGCACCTCAATTTGGCCCATTCACTTTTCACACTTCCTCCTTTTGTTTTTTATCTTTCACACTTTTGACTTTCTTTATTCATCCAAATAGCAAACTCATCACCACTCAACCTGACCAACTCGGCTATGTCCCCGTGCTGCAGTTCTCTGTCTTATCTAGATCATTTGCAATTGAATGGAATAGATCCCTTTTGGACAAAGTGGATTCACCTGCTGCTGCAGTGACCACAGGTGTGATAACATCTAGAATTGGCATCTGGTGCGATCTCTCCGCTTCCACTCCAAAGAAAGTTACCTGTTTATTCCTATCATGCATTGGTTTTTGGGGTTTTCTTTGAGTAATGATGATCTCTTTAGTAGTCTGTTGGCGCCCTCTCCTGGAGGAATAGTTTGCTTGCTCTTGGACATTCTAAAAGAGAGGTCATGATAGACATTGAGCTTCTGAGCTCAATTGGGGACAGTCATGGGTGATGAATGTTTGCAACCTACTGCGAAGCCTCATACCGCAATATAAGGAACGTCAAATACTAAGAAAGGGCGGCCTATGAAAGAATTACTACTTTCAATAAGTACACTTAAACGGCTAATTGGGAATAGAAAAACTGTAAAAAGCCCTCTGAGAAAGCCCCCCTCTAACCTTTGATAGTAAGCTTTTCTGTAGTCTGCCTGTTGATGTATTTTCCGTTTGAACTGTGCACAACATGAAGAGACGGAACACTGGCGGCTTGTCACAATGCCCCCCGATGACATCACAATAGCGCTGCTGCCTAGAAAACAAGCTGCGCAGAAGAAGTTGTTCTTTGGGTGGGAGGGTGGGCTAGTGGAAGGAGGGGGCAATCTCTTTTTTTCCCGGGTGGTAGGGGGATGACAGGAGAAGGGAAGCGGGTGGTGAGAAAGGTACAGAGGGCAGGGTTTGGGGGCTGGGAAGGAAAGGGAAAAGATTAGGGTTTGGGGATGATGAAAGGGCTTTCTACGGGTAAGGATGGCAAAGGGTGGCAGTGACGGAAAGTCAGGCAACCTGTCCTGTCCGTCTTTTTGTATCGTGAATTGGAAAGACTGCAAGGGGGAGGGGAGTTGCTTGCGCCCTAAAGGAGGAGTTATTCAGATTCATTGCAGTGGGCGGCGGCTGCAAAACGCACCATTCTTCTTGTTTTGGCTCTGCAAAGCAGCCTTTTCAAGGGTTGGCTTGGGTGACAAAATGTCTTGTGTAGGCGTGGGTTTGTCTCCCTCTCGCTCTCTCTCCCTAAGATGTGTCCGGCATAGGCCAGGGTGCCACTCGAGGCCCAAACCAATTCTGGTTATCGCTTCTCGGCCTTTTGGCTAAGATCAAGTGTAGTATCTGTTCTTATCAGTTTAATATCTGATACGTCCCCTATCTGGGGACCATATATTAAATGGATTTTTAGAACAGGGAGATGGAAAAAGAGCTTGCTCTGTCCACTCCACGCATTGACCTGGTATTGCAGTACCTCCAGGAACGGTGCACCCCTTCTTAACCCAGTTTCCAAAAGCAGAACTCAATTCACCTGATTCATATTAGCCCGATTTAATGAATTGGAAGAAAGCATACGTCTTCATATGCACCTCAATTTGGCCCATTCACTTTTCACACTTCCTCCTTTTGTTTTTTATCTTTCACACTTTTGACTTTCTTTATTCATCCAAATAGCAAACTCATCACCACTCAACCTGACCAACTCGGCTATGTCCCCGTGCTGCAGTTCTCTGTCTTATCTAGATCATTTGCAATTGAATGGAATAGATCCCTTTTGGACAAAGTGGATTCACCTGCTGCTGCAGTGACCACAGGTGTGATAACATCTAGAATTGGCATCTGGTGCGATCTCTCCGCTTCCACTCCAAAGAAAGTTACCTGTTTATTCCTATCATGCATTGGTTTTTGGGGTTTTCTTTGAGTAATGATGATCTCTTTAGTAGTCTGTTGGCGCCCTCTCCTGGAGGAATAGTTTGCTTGCTCTTGGACATTCTAAAAGAGAGGTCATGATAGACATTGAGCTTCTGAGCTCAATTGGGGACAGTCATGGGTGATGAATGTTTGCAACCTACTGCGAAGCCTCATACCGCAATATAAGGAACGTCAAATACTAAGAAAGGGCGGCCTATGAAAGAATTACTACTTTCAATAAGTACACTTAAACGGCTAATTGGGAATAGAAAAACTGTAAAAAGCCCTCTGAGAAAGCCCCCCTCTAACCTTTGATAGTAAGCTTTTCTGTAGTCTGCCTGTTGATGTATTTTCCGTTTGAACTGTGCACAACATGAAGAGACGGAACACTGGCGGCTTGTCACAATGCCCCCCGATGACATCACAATAGCGCTGCTGCCTAGAAAACAAGCTGCGCAGAAGAAGTTGTTCTTTGGGTGGGAGGGTGGGCTAGTGGAAGGAGGGGGCAATCTCTTTTTTTCCCGGGTGGTAGGGGGATGACAGGAGAAGGGAAGCGGGTGGTGAGAAAGGTACAGAGGGCAGGGTTTGGGGGCTGGGAAGGAAAGGGAAAAGATTAGGGTTTGGGGATGATGAAAGGGCTTTCTACGGGTAAGGATGGCAAAGGGTGGCAGTGACGGAAAGTCAGGCAACCTGTCCTGTCCGTCTTTTTTGCTTGCGCCCTAAAGGAGGAGTTATTCAGATTCATTGCAGTGGGCGGCGGCTGCAAAACGCACCATTCTTCTTGTTTTGGCTCTGCAAAGCAGCCTTTTCAAGGGTTGGCTTGGGTGACAAAATGTCTTGTGTAGGCGTGGGTTTGTCTCCCTCTCGCTCTCTCTCCCTAAGATGTGTCCGGCATAGGCCAGGGTGCCACTCGAGGCCCAAACCAATTCTGGTTATCGCTTCTCGGCCTTTTGGCTAAGATCAAGTGTAGTATCTGTTCTTATCAGTTTAATATCTGATACGTCCCCTATCTGGGGACCATATATTAAATGGATTTTTAGAACAGGGAGATGGAAAAAGAGCTTGCTCTGTCCACTCCACGCATTGACCTGGTATTGCAGTACCTCCAGGAACGGTGCACCCCTTCTTAACCCAGTTTCCAAAAGCAGAACTCAATTCACCTGATTCATATTAGCCCGATTTAATGAATTGGAAGAAAGCATACGTCTTCATATGCACCTCAATTTGGCCCATTCACTTTTCACACTTCCTCCTTTTGTTTTTTATCTTTCACACTTTTGACTTTCTTTATTCATCCAAATAGCAAACTCATCACCACTCAACCTGACCAACTCGGCTATGTCCCCGTGCTGCAGTTCTCTGTCTTATCTAGATCATTTGCAATTGAATGGAATAGATCCCTTTTGGACAAAGTGGATTCACCTGCTGCTGCAGTGACCACAGGTGTGATAACATCTAGAATTGGCATCTGGTGCGATCTCTACGCTTCCACTCCAAAGAAAGTTACCTGTTTATTCCTATCATGCATTGGTTTTTGGGGTTTTCTTTGAGTAATGATGATCTCTTTAGTAGTCTGTTGGCGCCCTCTCCTGGAGGAATAGTTTGCTTGCTCTTGGACATTCTAAAAGAGAGGTCATGATAGACATTGAGCTTCTGAGCTCAATTGGGGACAGTCATGGGTGATGACATTGAGCTTCTGAGCTCAATTGGGGACAGTCATGGGTGATGAATGTTTGCAACCTACTGCGAAGCCTCATACCGCAATATAAGGAACGTCAAATACTAAGAAAGGGCGGCCTATGAAAGAATTACTACTTTCAATAAGTACACTTAAACGGCTAATTGGGAATAGAAAAACTGTAAAAAGCCCTCTGAGAAAGCCCCCCTCTAACCTTTGATAGTAAGCTTTTCTGTAGTCTGCCTGTTGATGTATTTTCCGTTTGAACTGTGCACAACATGAAGAGACGGAACACTGGCGGCTTGTCACAATGCCCCCCGATGACATCACAATAGCGCTGCTGCCTAGAAAACAAGCTGCGCAGAAGAAGTTGTTCTTTGGGTGGGAGGGTGGGCTAGTGGAAGGAGGGGGCAATCTCTTTTTTTCCCGGGTGGTAGGGGGATGACAGGAGAAGGGAAGCGGGTGGTGAGAAAGGTACAGAGGGCAGGGTTTGGGGGCTGGGAAGGAAAGGGAAAAGATTAGGGTTTGGGGATGATGAAAGGGCTTTCTACGGGTAAGGATGGCAAAGGGTGGCAGTGACGGAAAGTCAGGCAACCTGTCCTGTCCGTCTTTTTGTATCGTGAATTGGAAAGACTGCAAGGGGGAGGGGAGTTGCTTGCGCCCTAAAGGAGGAGTTATTCAGATTCATTGCAGTGGGCGGCGGCTGCAAAACGCACCATTCTTCTTGTTTTGGCTCTGCAAAGCAGCCTTTTCAAGGGTTGGCTTGGGTGACAAAATGTCTTGTGTAGGCGTGGGTTTGTCTCCCTCTCGCTCTCTCTCCCTAAGATGTGTCCGGCATAGGCCAGGGTGCCACTCGAGGCCCAAACCAATTCTGGTTATCGCTTCTCGGCCTTTTGGCTAAGATCAAGTGTAGTATCTGTTCTTATCAGTTTAATATCTGATACGTCCCCTATCTGGGGACCATATATTAAATGGATTTTTAGAACAGGGAGATGGAAAAAGAGCTTGCTCTGTCCACTCCACGCATTGACCTGGTATTGCAGTACCTCCAGGAACGGTGCACCCCTTCTTAACCCAGTTTCCAAAAGCAGAACTCAATTCACCTGATTCATATTAGCCCGATTTAATGAATTGGAAGAAAGCATACGTCTTCATATGCACCTCAATTTGGCCCATTCACTTTTCACACTTCCTCCTTTTGTTTTTTATCTTTCACACTTTTGACTTTCTTTATTCATCCAAATAGCAAACTCATCACCACTCAACCTGACCAACTCGGCTATGTCCCCGTGCTGCAGTTCTCTGTCTTATCTAGATCATTTGCAATTGAATGGAATAGATCCCTTTTGGACAAAGTGGATTCACCTGCTGCTGCAGTGACCACAGGTGTGATAACATCTAGAATTGGCATCTGGTGCGATCTCTCCGCTTCCACTCCAAAGAAAGTTACCTGTTTATTCCTATCATGCATTGGTTTTTGGGGTTTTCTTTGAGTAATGATGATCTCTTTAGTAGTCTGTTGGCGCCCTCTCCTGGAGGAATAGTTTGCTTGCTCTTGGACATTCTAAAAGAGAGGTCATGATAGACATTGAGCTTCTGAGCTCAATTGGGGACAGTCATGGGTGATGAATGTTTGCAACCTACTGCGAAGCCTCATACCGCAATATAAGGAACGTCAAATACTAAGAAAGGGCGGCCTATGAAAGAATTACTACTTTCAATAAGTACACTTAAACGGCTAATTGGGAATAGAAAAACTGTAAAAAGCCCTCTGAGAAAGCCCCCCTCTAACCTTTGATAGTAAGCTTTTCTGTAGTCTGCCTGTTGATGTATTTTCCGTTTGAACTGTGCACAACATGAAGAGACGGAACACTGGCGGCTTGTCACAATGCCCCCCGATGACATCACAATAGCGCTGCTGCCTAGAAAACAAGCTGCGCAGAAGAAGTTGTTCTTTGGGTGGGAGGGTGGGCTAGTGGAAGGAGGGGGCAATCTCTTTTTTTCCCGGGTGGTAGGGGGATGACAGGAGAAGGGAAGCGGGTGGTGAGAAAGGTACAGAGGGCAGGGTTTGGGGGCTGGGAAGGAAAGGGAAAAGATTAGGGTTTGGGGATGATGAAAGGGCTTTCTACGGGTAAGGATGGCAAAGGGTGGCAGTGACGGAAAGTCAGGCAACCTGTCCTGTCCGTCTTTTTGTATCGTGAATTGGAAAGACTGCAAGGGGGAGGGGAGTTGCTTGCGCCCTAAAGGAGGAGTTATTCAGATTCATTGCAGTGGGCGGCGGCTGCAAAACGCACCATTCTTCTTGTTTTGGCTCTGCAAAGCAGCCTTTTCAAGGGTTGGCTTGGGTGACAAAATGTCTTGTGTAGGCGTGGGTTTGTCTCCCTCTCGCTCTCTCTCCCTAAGATGTGTCCGGCATAGGCCAGGGTGCCACTCGAGGCCCAAACCAATTCTGGTTATCGCTTCTCGGCCTTTTGGCTAAGATCAAGTGTAGTATCTGTTCTTATCAGTTTAATATCTGATACGTCCCCTATCTGGGGACCATATATTAAATGGATTTTTAGAACAGGGAGATGGAAAAAGAGCTTGCTCTGTCCACTCCACGCATTGACCTGGTATTGCAGTACCTCCAGGAACGGTGCACCCCTTCTTAACCCAGTTTCCAAAAGCAGAACTCAATTCACCTGATTCATATTAGCCCGATTTAATGAATTGGAAGAAAGCATACGTCTTCATATGCACCTCAATTTGGCCCATTCACTTTTCACACTTCCTCCTTTTGTTTTTTATCTTTCACACTTTTGACTTTCTTTATTCATCCAAATAGCAAACTCATCACCACTCAACCTGACCAACTCGGCTATGTCCCCGTGCTGCAGTTCTCTGTCTTATCTAGATCATTTGCAATTGAATGGAATAGATCCCTTTTGGACAAAGTGGATTCACCTGCTGCTGCAGTGACCACAGGTGTGATAACATCTAGAATTGGCATCTGGTGCGATCTCTCCGCTTCCACTCCAAAGAAAGTTACCTGTTTATTCCTATCATGCATTGGTTTTTGGGGTTTTCTTTGAGTAATGATGATCTCTTTAGTAGTCTGTTGGCGCCCTCTCCTGGAGGAATAGTTTGCTTGCTCTTGGACATTCTAAAAGAGAGGTCATGATAGACATTGAGCTTCTGAGCTCAATTGGGGACAGTCATGGGTGATGAATGTTTGCAACCTACTGCGAAGCCTCATACCGCAATATAAGGAACGTCAAATACTAAGAAAGGGCGGCCTATGAAAGAATTACTACTTTCAATAAGTACACTTAAACGGCTAATTGGGAATAGAAAAACTGTAAAAAGCCCTCTGAGAAAGCCCCCCTCTAACCTTTGATAGTAAGCTTTTCTGTAGTCTGCCTGTTGATGTATTTTCCGTTTGAACTGTGCACAACATGAAGAGACGGAACACTGGCGGCTTGTCACAATGCCCCCCGATGACATCACAATAGCGCTGCTGCCTAGAAAACAAGCTGCGCAGAAGAAGTTGTTCTTTGGGTGGGAGGGTGGGCTAGTGGAAGGAGGGGGCAATCTCTTTTTTTCCCGGGTGGTAGGGGGATGACAGGAGAAGGGAAGCGGGTGGTGAGAAAGGTACAGAGGGCAGGGTTTGGGGGCTGGGAAGGAAAGGGAAAAGATTAGGGTTTGGGGATGATGAAAGGGCTTTCTACGGGTAAGGATGGCAAAGGGTGGCAGTGACGGAAAGTCAAACCTGTCCTGTCCGTCTTTTTGTATCGTGAATTGGAAAGACTGCAAGGGGGAGGGGAGTTGCTTGCGCCCTAAAGGAGGAGTTATTCAGATTCATTGCAGTGGGCGGCGGCTGCAAAACGCACCATTCTTCTTGTTTTTGCTCTGCAAAGCAGCCTTTTCAAGGGTTGGCTTGGGTGACAAAATGTCTTGTGTAGGCGTGGGTTTGTCTCCCTCTCGCTCTCTCTCCCTAAGATGTGTCCGGCATAGGCCAGGGTGCCACTCGAGGCCCAAACCAATTCTGGTTATCGCTTCTCGGCCTTTTGGCTAAGATCAAGTGTAGTATCTGTTCTTATCAGTTTAATATCTGATACGTCCCCTATCTGGGGACCATATATTAAATGGATTTTTAGAACAGGGAGATGGAAAAAGAGCTTGCTCTGTCCACTCCACGCATTGACCTGGTATTGCAGTACCTCCAGGAACGGTGCACCCCTTCTTAACCCAGTTTCCAAAAGCAGAACTCAATTCACCTGATTCATATTAGCCCGATTTAATGAATTGGAAGAAAGCATACGTCTTCATATGCACCTCAATTTGGCCCATTCACTTTTCACACTTCCTCCTTTTGTTTTTTATCTTTCACACTTTTGACTTTCTTTATTCATCCAAATAGCAAACTCATCACCACTCAACCTGACCAACTCGGCTATGTCCCCGTGCTGCAGTTCTCTGTCTTATCTAGATCATTTGCAATTGAATGGAATAGATCCCTTTTGGACAAAGTGGATTCACCTGCTGCTGCAGTGACCACAGGTGTGATAAGATCTAGAATTGGCATCTGGTGCGATCTCTCCGCTTCCACTCCAAAGAAAGTTACCTGTTTATTCCTATCATGCATTGGTTTTTGGGGTTTTCTTTGAGTAATGATGATCTCTTTAGTAGTCTGTTGGCGCCCTCTCCTGGAGGAATAGTTTGCTTGCTCTTGGACATTCTAAAAGAGAGGTCATGATAGACATTGAGCTTCTGAGCTCAATTGGGGACAGTCATGGGTGATGAATGTTTGCAACCTACTGCGAAGCCTCATACCGCAATATAAGGAACGTCAAATACTAAGAAAGGGCGGCCTATGAAAGAATTACTACTTTCAATAAGTACACTTAAACGGCTAATTGGGAATAGAAAAACTGTAAAAAGCCCTCTGAGAAAGCCCCCCTCTAACCTTTGATAGTAAGCTTTTCTGTAGTCTGCCTGTTGATGTATTTTCCGTTTGAACTGTGCACAACATGAAGAGACGGAACACTGGCGGCTTGTCACAATGCCCCCCGATGACATCACAATAGCGCTGCTGCCTAGAAAACAAGCTGCGCAGAAGAAGTTGTTCTTTGGGTGGGAGGGTGGGCTAGTGGAAGGAGGGGGCAATCTCTTTTTTTCCCGGGTGGTAGGGGGATGACAGGAGAAGGGAAGCGGGTGGTGAGAAAGGTACAGAGGGCAGGGTTTGGGGGCTGGGAAGGAAAGGGAAAAGATTAGGGTTTGGGGATGATGAAAGGGCTTTCTACGGGTAAGGATGGCAAAGGGTGGCAGTGACGGAAAGTCAGGCAACCTGTCCTGTCCGTCTTTTTGTATCGTGAATTGGAAAGACTGCAAGGGGGAGGGGAGTTGCTTGCGCCCTAAAGGAGGAGTTATTCAGATTCATTGCAGTGGGCGGCGGCTGCAAAACGCACCATTCTTCTTGTTTTTGCTCTGCAAAGCAGCCTTTTCAAGGGTTGGCTTGGGTGACAAAATGTCTTGTGTAGGCGTGGGTTTGTCTCCCTCTCGCTCTCTCTCCCTAAGATGTGTCCGGCATAGGCCAGGGTGCCACTCGAGGCCCAAACCAATTCTGGTTATCGCTTCTCGGCCTTTTGGCTAAGATCAAGTGTAGTATCTGTTCTTATCAGTTTAATATCTGATACGTCCCCTATCTGGGGACCATATATTAAATGGATTTTTAGAACAGGGAGATGGAAAAAGAGCTTGCTCTGTCCACTCCACGCATTGACCTGGTATTGCAGTACCTCCAGGACCGGTGCACCCCTTCTTAACCCAGTTTCCAAAAGCAGAACTCAATTCACCTGATTCATATTAGCCCGATTTAATGAATTGGAAGAAAGCATACGTCTTCATATGCACCTCAATTTGGCCCATTCACTTTTCACACTTCCTCCTTTTGTTTTTTATCTTTCACACTTTTGACTTTCTTTATTCATCCAAATAGCAAACTCATCACCACTCAACCTGACCAACTCGGCTATGTCCCCGTGCTGCAGTTCTCTGTCTTATCTAGATCATTTGCAATTGAATGGAATAGATCCCTTTTGGACAAAGTGGATTCACCTGCTGCTGCAGTGACCACAGGTGTGATAAGATCTAGAATTGGCATCTGGTGCGATCTCTCCGCTTCCACTCCAAAGAAAGTTACCTGTTTATTCCTATCATGCATTGGTTTTTGGGGTTTTCTTTGAGTAATGATGATCTCTTTAGTAGTCTGTTGGCGCCCTCTCCTGGAGGAATAGTTTGCTTGCTCTTGGACATTCTAAAAGAGAGGTCATGATAGACATTGAGCTTCTGAGCTCAATTGGGGACAGTCATGGGTGATGAATGTTTGCAACCTACTGCGAAGCCTCATACCGCAATATAAGGAACGTCAAATACTAAGAAAGGGCGGCCTATGAAAGAATTACTACTTTCAATAAGTACACTTAAACGGCTAATTGGGAATAGAAAAACTGTAAAAAGCCCTCTGAGAAAGCCCCCCTCTAACCTTTGATAGTAAGCTTTTCTGTAGTCTGCCTGTTGATGTATTTTCCGTTTGAACTGTGCACAACATGAAGAGACGGAACACTGGCGGCTTGTCACAATGCCCCCCGATGACATCACAATAGCGCTGCTGCCTAGAAAACAAGCTGCGCAGAAGAAGTTGTTCTTTGGGTGGGAGGGTGGGCTAGTGGAAGGAGGGGGCAATCTCTTTTTTTCCCGGGTGGTAGGGGGATGACAGGAGAAGGGAAGCGGGTGGTGAGAAAGGTACAGAGGGCAGGGTTTGGGGGCTGGGAAGGAAAGGGAAAAGATTAGGGTTTGGGGATGATGAAAGGGCTTTCTACGGGTAAGGATGGCAAAGGGTGGCAGTGACGGAAAGTCAGGCAACCTGTCCTGTCCGTCTTTTTGTATCGTGAATTGGAAAGACTGCAAGGGGGAGGGGAGTTGCTTGCGCCCTAAAGGAGGAGTTATTCAGATTCATTGCAGTGGGCGGCGGCTGCAAAACGCACCATTCTTCTTGTTTTTGCTCTGCAAAGCAGCCTTTTCAAGGGTTGGCTTGGGTGACAAAATGTCTTGTGTAGGCGTGGGTTTGTCTCCCTCTCGCTCTCTCTCCCTAAGATGTGTCCGGCATAGGCCAGGGTGCCACTCGAGGCCCAAACCAATTCTGGTTATCGCTTCTCGGCCTTTTGGCTAAGATCAAGTGTAGTATCTGTTCTTATCAGTTTAATATCTGATACGTCCCCTATCTGGGGACCATATATTAAATGGATTTTTAGAACAGGGAGATGGAAAAAGAGCTTGCTCTGTCCACTCCACGCATTGACCTGGTATTGCAGTACCTCCAGGAACGGTGCACCCCTTCTTAACCCAGTTTCCAAAAGCAGAACTCAATTCACCTGATTCATATTAGCCCGATTTAATGAATTGGAAGAAAGCATACGTCTTCATATGCACCTCAATTTGGCCCATTCACTTTTCACACTTCCTCCTTTTGTTTTTTATCTTTCACACTTTTGACTTTCTTTATTCATCCAAATAGCAAACTCATCACCACTCAACCTGACCAACTCGGCTATGTCCCCGTGCTGCAGTTCTCTGTCTTATCTAGATCATTTGCAATTGAATGGAATAGATCCCTTTTGGACAAAGTGGATTCACCTGCTGCTGCAGTGACCACAGGTGTGATAAGATCTAGAATTGGCATCTGGTGCGATCTCTCCGCTTCCACTCCAAAGAAAGTTACCTGTTTATTCCTATCATGCATTGGTTTTTGGGGTTTTCTTTGAGTAATGATGATCTCTTTAGTAGTCTGTTGGCGCCCTCTCCTGGAGGAATAGTTTGCTTGCTCTTGGACATTCTAAAAGAGAGGTCATGATAGACATTGAGCTTCTGAGCTCAATTGGGGACAGTCATGGGTGATGAATGTTTGCAACCTACTGCGAAGCCTCATACCGCAATATAAGGAACGTCAAATACTAAGAAAGGGCGGCCTATGAAAGAATTACTACTTTCAATAAGTACACTTAAACGGCTAATTGGGAATAGAAAAACTGTAAAAAGCCCTCTGAGAAAGCCCCCCTCTAACCTTTGATAGTAAGCTTTTCTGTAGTCTGCCTGTTGATGTATTTTCCGTTTGAACTGTGCACAACATGAAGAGACGGAACACTGGCGGCTTGTCACAATGCCCCCCGATGACATCACAATAGCGCTGCTGCCTAGAAAACAAGCTGCGCAGAAGAAGTTGTTCTTTGGGTGGGAGGGTGGGCTAGTGGAAGGAGGGGGCAATCTCTTTTTTTCCCGGGTGGTAGGGGGATGACAGGAGAAGGGAAGCGGGTGGTGAGAAAGGTACAGAGGGCAGGGTTTGGGGGCTGGGAAGGAAAGGGAAAAGATTAGGGTTTGGGGATGATGAAAGGGCTTTCTACGGGTAAGGATGGCAAAGGGTGGCAGTGACGGAAAGTCAGGCAACCTGTCCTGTCCGTCTTTTTGTATCGTGAATTGGAAAGACTGCAAGGGGGAGGGGAGTTGCTTGCGCCCTAAAGGAGGAGTTATTCAGATTCATTGCAGTGGGCGGCGGCTGCAAAACGCACCATTCTTCTTGTTTTTGCTCTGCAAAGCAGCCTTTTCAAGGGTTGGCTTGGGTGACAAAATGTCTTGTGTAGGCGTGGGTTTGTCTCCCTCTCGCTCTCTCTCCCTAAGATGTGTCCGGCATAGGCCAGGGTGCCACTCGAGGCCCAAACCAATTCTGGTTATCGCTTCTCGGCCTTTTGGCTAAGATCAAGTGTAGTATCTGTTCTTATCAGTTTAATATCTGATACGTCCCCTATCTGGGGACCATATATTAAATGGATTTTTAGAACAGGGAGATGGAAAAAGAGCTTGCTCTGTCCACTCCACGCATTGACCTGGTATTGCAGTACCTCCAGGAACGGTGCACCCCTTCTTAACCCAGTTTCCAAAAGCAGAACTCAATTCACCTGATTCATATTAGCCCGATTTAATGAATTGGAAGAAAGCATACGTCTTCATATGCACCTCAATTTGGCCCATTCACTTTTCACACTTCCTCCTTTTGTTTTTTATCTTTCACACTTTTGACTTTCTTTATTCATCCAAATAGCAAACTCATCACCACTCAACCTGACCAACTCGGCTATGTCCCCGTGCTGCAGTTCTCTGTCTTATCTAGATCATTTGCAATTGAATGGAATAGATCCCTTTTGGACAAAGTGGATTCACCTGCTGCTGCAGTGACCACAGGTGTGATAAGATCTAGAATTGGCATCTGGTGCGATCTCTCCGCTTCCACTCCAAAGAAAGTTACCTGTTTATTCCTATCATGCATTGGTTTTTGGGGTTTTCTTTGAGTAATGATGATCTCTTTAGTAGTCTGTTGGCGCCCTCTCCTGGAGGAATAGTTTGCTTGCTCTTGGACATTCTAAAAGAGAGGTCATGATAGACATTGAGCTTCTGAGCTCAATTGGGGACAGTCATGGGTGATGAATGTTTGCAACCTACTGCGAAGCCTCATACCGCAATATAAGGAACGTCAAATACTAAGAAAGGGCGGCCTATGAAAGAATTACTACTTTCAATAAGTACACTTAAACGGCTAATTGGGAATAGAAAAACTGTAAAAAGCCCTCTGAGAAAGCCCCCCTCTAACCTTTGATAGTAAGCTTTTCTGTAGTCTGCCTGTTGATGTATTTTCCGTTTGAACTGTGCACAACATGAAGAGACGGAACACTGGCGGCTTGTCACAATGCCCCCCGATGACATCACAATAGCGCTGCTGCCTAGAAAACAAGCTGCGCAGAAGAAGTTGTTCTTTGGGTGGGAGGGTGGGCTAGTGGAAGGAGGAGGCAATCTCTTTTTTTCCCGGGTGGTAGGGGGATGACAGGAGAAGGGAAGCGGGTGGTGAGAAAGGTACAGAGGGCAGGGTTTGGGGGCTGGGAAGGAAAGGGAAAAGATTAGGGTTTGGGGATGATGAAAGGGCTTTCTACGGGTAAGGATGGCAAAGGGTGGCAGTGACGGAAAGTCAGGCAACCTGTCCTGTCCGTCTTTTTGTATCGTGAATTGGAAAGACTGCAAGGGGGAGGGGAGTTGCTTGCGCCCTAAAGGAGGAGTTATTCAGATTCATTGCAGTGGGCGGCGGCTGCAAAACGCACCATTCTTCTTGTTTTTGCTCTGCAAAGCAGCCTTTTCAAGGGTTGGCTTGGGTGACAAAATGTCTTGTGTAGGCGTGGGTTTGTCTCCCTCTCGCTCTCTCTCCCTAAGATGTGTCCGGCATAGGCCAGGGTGCCACTCGAGGCCCAAACCAATTCTGGTTATCGCTTCTCGGCCTTTTGGCTAAGATCAAGTGTAGTATCTGTTCTTATCAGTTTAATATCTGATACGTCCCCTATCTGGGGACCATATATTAAATGGATTTTTAGAACAGGGAGATGGAAAAAGAGCTTGCTCTGTCCACTCCACGCATTGACCTGGTATTGCAGTACCTCCAGGAACGGTGCACCCCTTCTTAACCCAGTTTCCAAAAGCAGAACTCAATTCACCTGATTCATATTAGCCCGATTTAATGAATTGGAAGAAAGCATACGTCTTCATATGCACCTCAATTTGGCCCATTCACTTTTCACACTTCCTCCTTTTGTTTTTTATCTTTCACACTTTTGACTTTCTTTATTCATCCAAATAGCAAACTCATCACCACTCAACCTGACCAACTCGGCTATGTCCCCGTGCTGCAGTTCTCTGTCTTATCTAGATCATTTGCAATTGAATGGAATAGATCCCTTTTGGACAAAGTGGATTCACCTGCTGCTGCAGTGACCACAGGTGTGATAAGATCTAGAATTGGCATCTGGTGCGATCTCTCCGCTTCCACTCCAAAGAAAGTTACCTGTTTTATTCCTATCATGCATTGGTTTTTGGGGTTTTCTTTGAGTAATGATGATCTCTTTAGTAGTCTGTTGGCGCCCTCTCCTGGAGGAATAGTTTGCTTGCTCTTGGACATTCTAAAAGAGAGGTCATGATAGACATTGAGCTTCTGAGCTCAATTGGGGACAGTCATGGGTGATGAATGTTTGCAACCTACTGCGAAGCTCATACCGCAATATAAGGAACGTCAAATACTAAGAAAGGGCGGCCTATGAAAGAATTACTACTTTCAATAAGTACACTTAAACGGCTAATTGGGAATAGAAAAACTGTAAAAAGCCCTCTGAGAAAGCCCCCCTCTAACCTTTGATAGTAAGCTTTTCTGTAGTCTGCCTGTTGATTGTATTTTCCGTTTGAACTGTGCACAACATGAAGAGACGGAACACTGGCGGCTTGTCACAATGCCCCCCGATGACATCACAATAGCGCTGCTGCCTAGAAAACAAGCTGCGCAGAAGAAGTTGTTCTTTGGGGTGGGAGGGTGGGCTAGTGGAAGGAGGGGGCAATCTCTTTTTTTCCCGGGTGGTAGGGGGATGACAGGAGAAGGGAAGCGGGGTGGTGAGAAAGGTACAGAGGGCAGGGTTTGGGGGCTGGGAAGGAAAGGGAAAAGATTAGGGTTTGGGGATGATGAAAGGGCTTTCTACGGGTAAGGATGGCAAAGGGTGGCAGTGACGGAAAGTCAGGCAACCTGTCCTGTCCGTCTTTTTGTATCGTGAATTGGAAAGACTGCAAGGGGGAGGGGAGTTGCTTGCGCCCTAAAGGAGGAGTTATTCAGATTCATTGCAGTGGGCGGCGGCTGCAAAACGCACCATTCTTCTTGTTTTTGCTCTGCAAAGCAGCCTTTTCAAGGGTTGGCTTGGGTGACAAAATGTCTTGTGTAGGCGTGGGTTTGTCTCCCTCTCGCTCTCTCTCCCTAAGATGTGTCCGGCATAGGCCAGGGTGCCACTCGAGGCCCAAACCAATTCTGGTTATCGCTTCTCGGCCTTTTGGCTAAGATCAAGTGTAGTATCTGTTCTTATCAGTTTAATATCTGATACGTCCCCTATCTGGGGACCATATATTAAATGGATTTTTAGAACAGGGAGATGGGAAAAAGAGCTTGCTCTGTCCACTCCACGCATTGACCTGGTATTGCAGTACCTCCAGGAACGGTGCACCCCTTCTTAACCCAGTTTCCAAAAGCAGAACTCAATTCACCTGATTCATATTAGCCCGATTTAATGAATTGGAAGAAAGCATACGTCTTCATATGCACCTCAATTTGGCCCATTCACTTTTCACACTTCCTCCTTTGTGTTTTTATCTTTCACACTTTTGACTTTCTTTATTCATCCAAATAGCAAACTCATCACCACTCAACCTGACCAACTCGGCTATGTCCCCGTGCTGCAGTTCTCTGTCTTATCTAGATCATTTGCAATTGAATGGAATAGATCCCTTTTGGACAAAGTGGATTCACCTGCTGCTGCAGTGACCACAGGTGTGATAAGATCTGAGAATTGGCATCTGGTGCGATCTCTCCGCTTCCACTCCAAGAAAGTTACCTGTTTATTCCTATCATGCATTGGTTTTTGGGGTTTTCTTTGAGTAATGATGATCTCTTTAGTAGTCTGTTGGCGCCCTCTCCTGGAGGAATAGTTTGCTTGCTCTTGGACATTCTAAAAAGAGAGGTCATGATAGACATTGAGCTTCTGAGCTCAATTGGGACAGTCAATGGGTGATGAATGTTTGCAACCTACTGCGAAGCCTCATACCGCAATATAAGGAACGTCAAATACTAAGAAAGGGCGGCCTATGAAAGAATTACTACTTTCAATAAGTACACTTAAACGGCTAATTGGAAATAGAAAAACTGTAAAAAGCCCTCTGAGAAAGCCCCCCTCTAACCTTTGATAGTAAGCTTTTCTGTAGTCTGCCTGTTGATGTATTTTCCGTTTGAACTGTGCACAACATGAAGAGACGGAACACTGGCGGCTTGTCACAATGCCCCCCGATGACATCACAATAGCGCTGCTGCCTAGAAAACAAGCTGCGCAGAAGAAGTTGTTCTTTGGGTGGGAGGGTGGGCTAGTGGAAGGAGGGGGCAATCTCTTTTTTCCCGGGTGGTAGGGGGATGACAGGAGAAGGGAAGCGGGTGGTGAGAAAGGTACAGAGGGCAGGGTTTGGGGGCTGGGAAGGAAAGGGAAAAGATTAGGGTTTGGGGATGATGAAAGGGCTTTCTACGGGTAAGGATGGCAAAGGGTGGCAGTGACGGAAAGTCAGGCAACCTGTCCTGTCCGTCTTTTTGTATCGTGAATTGGAAAGACTGCAAGGGGGAGGGGAGTTGCTTGCGCCCTAAAGGAGGAGTTATTCAGATTCATTGCAGTGGGCGGCGGCTGCAAAACGCACCATTCTTCTTGTTTTTGCTCTGCAAAGCAGCCTTTTCAAGGGTTGGCTTGGGTGACAAAATGTCTTGTGTAGGCGTGGGTTTGTCTCCCTCTCGCTCTCTCTCCCTAAGATGTGTCCGGCATAGGCCAGGGTGCCACTCGAGGCCCAAACCAATTCTGGTTATCGCTTCTCGGCCTTTTGGCTAAGATCAAGTGTAGTATCTGTTCTTATCAGTTTAATATCTGATACGTCCCCTATCTGGGGACCATATATTAAATGGATTTTTAGAACAGGGAGATGGAAAAAGAGCTTGCTCTGTCCACTCCACGCATTGACCTGGTATTGCAGTACCTCCAGGAACGGTGCACCCCTTCTTAACCCAGTTTCCAAAAGCAGAACTCAATTCACCTGATTCATATTAGCCCGATTTAATGAATTGGAAGAAAGCATACGTCTTCATATGCACCTCAATTTGGCCCATTCACTTTTCACACTTCCTCCTTTTGTTTTTTATCTTTCACACTTTTGACTTTCTTTATTCATCCAAATAGCAAACTCATCACCACTCAACCTGACCAACTCGGCTATGTCCCCGTGCTGCAGTTCTCTGTCTTATCTAGATCATTTGCAATTGAATGGAATAGATCCCTTTTGGACAAAGTGGATTCACCTGCTGCTGCAGTGACCACAGGTGTGATAAGATCTAGAATTGGCATCTGGTGCGTTCTCTCCGCTTCCACTCCAAAGAAAGTTACCTGTTTATTCCTATCATGCATTGGTTTTTGGGGTTTTCTTTGAGTAATGATGATCTCTTTAGTAGTCTGTTGGCGCCCTCTCCTGGAGGAATAGTTTGCTTGCTCTTGGACATTCTAAAAGAGAGGTCATGATAGACATTGAGCTTCTGAGCTCAATTGGGGACAGTCATGGGTGATGAATGTTTGCAACCTACTGCGAAGCCTCATACCGCAATATAAGGAACGTCAAATACTAAGAAAGGGCGGCCTATGAAAGAATTACTACTTTCAATAAGTACACTTAAACGGCTAATTGGGAATAGAAAAACTGTAAAAAGCCCTCTGAGAAAGCCCCCCTCTAACCTTTGATAGTAAGCTTTTCTGTAGTCTGCCTGTTGATGTATTTTCCGTTTGAACTGTGCACAACATGAAGAGACGGAACACTGGCGGCTTGTCACAATGCCCCCCGATGACATCACAATAGCGCTGCTGCCTAGAAAACAAGCTGCGCAGAAGAAGTTGTTCTTTGGGTGGGAGGGTGGGCTAGTGGAAGGAGGGGGCAATCTCTTTTTTTCCCGGGTGGTAGGGGGATGACAGGAGAAGGGAAGCGGGTGGTGAGAAAGGTACAGAGGGCAGGGTTTGGGGGCTGGGAAGGAAAGGGAAAAGATTAGGGTTTGGGGATGATGAAAGGGCTTTCTACGGGTAAGGATGGCAAAGGGTGGCAGTGACGGAAAGTCAGGCAACCTGTCCTGTCCGTCTTTTTGTATCGTGAATTGGAAAGACTGCAAGGGGGAGGGGAGTTGCTTGCGCCCTAAAGGAGGAGTTATTCAGATTCATTGCAGTGGGCGGCGGCTGCAAAACGCACCATTCTTCTTGTTTTTGCTCTGCAAAGCAGCCTTTTCAAGGGTTGGCTTGGGTGACAAAATGTCTTGTGTAGGCGTGGGTTTGTCTCCCTCTCGCTCTCTCTCCCTAAGATGTGTCCGGCATAGGCCAGGGTGCCACTCGAGGCCCAAACCAATTCTGGTTATCGCTTCTCGGCCTTTTGGCTAAGATCAAGTGTAGTATCTGTTCTTATCAGTTTAATATCTGATACGTCCCCTATCTGGGGACCATATATTAAATGGATTTTTAGAACAGGGAGATGGAAAAAGAGCTTGCTCTGTCCACTCCACGCATTGACCTGGTATTGCAGTACCTCCAGGAACGGTGCACCCCTTCTTAACCCAGTTTCCAAAAGCAGAACTCAATTCACCTGATTCATATTAGCCCGATTTAATGAATTGGAAGAAAGCATACGTCTTCATATGCACCTCAATTTGGCCCATTCACTTTTCACACTTCCTCCTTTTGTTTTTTATCTTTCACACTTTTGACTTTCTTTATTCATCCAAATAGCAAACTCATCACCACTCAACCTGACCAACTCGGCTATGTCCCCGTGCTGCAGTTCTCTGTCTTATCTAGATCATTTGCAATTGAATGGAATAGATCCCTTTTGGACAAAGTGGATTCACCTGCTGCTGCAGTGACCACAGGTGTGATAAGATCTAGAATTGGCATCTGGTGCGATCTCTCCGCTTCCACTCCAAAGAAAGTTACCTGTTTATTCCTATCATGCATTGGTTTTTGGGGTTTTCTTTGAGTAATGATGATCTCTTTAGTAGTCTGTTGGCGCCCTCTCCTGGAGGAATAGTTTGCTTGCTCTTGGACATTCTAAAAGAGAGGTCATGATAGACATTGAGCTTCTGAGCTCAATTGGGGACAGTCATGGGTGATGAATGTTTGCAACCTACTGCGAAGCCTCATACCGCAATATAAGGAACGTCAAATACTAAGAAAGGGCGGCCTATGAAAGAATTACTACTTTCAATAAGTACACTTAAACGGCTAATTGGGAATAGAAAAACTGTAAAAAGCCCTCTGAGAAAGCCCCCCTCTAACCTTTGATAGTAAGCTTTTCTGTAGTCTGCCTGTTGATGTATTTTCCGTTTGAACTGTGCACAACATGAAGAGACGGAACACTGGCGGCTTGTCACAATGCCCCCCGATGACATCACAATAGCGCTGCTGCCTAGAAAACAAGCTGCGCAGAAGAAGTTGTTCTTTGGGTGGGAGGGTGGGCTAGTGGAAGGAGGGGGCAATCTCTTTTTTTCCCGGGTGGTAGGGGGATGACAGGAGAAGGGAAGCGGGTGGTGAGAAAGGTACAGAGGGCAGGGTTTGGGGGCTGGGAAGGAAAGGGAAAAGATTAGGGTTTGGGGATGATGAAAGGGCTTTCTACGGGTAAGGATGGCAAAGGGTGGCAGTGACGGAAAGTCAGGCAACCTGTCCTGTCCGTCTTTTTGTATCGTGAATTGGAAAGACTGCAAGGGGGAGGGGAGTTGCTTGCGCCCTAAAGGAGGAGTTATTCAGATTCATTGCAGTGGGCGGCGGCTGCAAAACGCACCATTCTTCTTGTTTTTGCTCTGCAAAGCAGCCTTTTCAAGGGTTGGCTTGGGTGACAAAATGTCTTGTGTAGGAGTGGGTTTGTCTCCCTCTCGCTCTCTCTCCCTAAGATGTGTCCGGCATAGGCCAGGGTGCCACTCGAGGCCCAAACCAATTCTGGTTATCGCTTCTCGGCCTTTTGGCTAAGATCAAGTGTAGTATCTGTTCTTATCAGTTTAATATCTGATACGTCCCCTATCTGGGGACCATATATTAAATGGATTTTTAGAACAGGGAGATGGAAAAAGAGCTTGCTCTGTCCACTCCACGCATTGACCTGGTATTGCAGTACCTCCAGGAACGGTGCACCCCTTCTTAACCCAGTTTCCAAAAGCAGAACTCAATTCACCTGATTCATATTAGCCCGATTTAATGAATTGGAAGAAAGCATACGTCTTCATATGCACCTCAATTTGGCCCATTCACTTTTCACACTTCCTCCTTTTGTTTTTTATCTTTCACACTTTTGACTTTCTTTATTCATCCAAATAGCAAACTCATCACCACTCAACCTGACCAACTCGGCTATGTCCCCGTGCTGCAGTTCTCTGTCTTATCTAGATCATTTGCAATTGAATGGAATAGATCCCTTTTGGACAAAGTGGATTCACCTGCTGCTGCAGTGACCACAGGTGTGATAAGATCTAGAATTGGCATCTGGTGCGTTCTCTCCGCTTCCACTCCAAAGAAAGTTACCTGTTTATTCCTATCATGCATTGGTTTTTGGGGTTTTCTTTGAGTAATGATGATCTCTTTAGTAGTCTGTTGGCGCCCTCTCCTGGAGGAATAGTTTGCTTGCTCTTGGACATTCTAAAAGAGAGGTCATGATAGACATTGAGCTTCTGAGCTCAATTGGGGACAGTCATGGGTGATGAATGTTTGCAACCTACTGCGAAGCCTCATACCGCAATATAAGGAACGTCAAATACTAAGAAAGGGCGGCCTATGAAAGAATTACTACTTTCAATAAGTACACTTAAACGGCTAATTGGGAATAGAAAAACTGTAAAAAGCCCTCTGAGAAAGCCCCCCTCTAACCTTTGATAGTAAGCTTTTCTGTAGTCTGCCTGTTGATGTATTTTCCGTTTGAACTGTGCACAACATGAAGAGACGGAACACTGGCGGCTTGTCACAATGCCCCCCGATGACATCACAATAGCGCTGCTGCCTAGAAAACAAGCTGCGCAGAAGAAGTTGTTCTTTGGGTGGGAGGGTGGGCTAGTGGAAGGAGGGGGCAATCTCTTTTTTTCCCGGGTGGTAGGGGGATGACAGGAGAAGGGAAGCGGGTGGTGAGAAAGGTACAGAGGGCAGGGTTTGGGGGCTGGGAAGGAAAGGGAAAAGATTAGGGTTTGGGGATGATGAAAGGGCTTTCTACGGGTAAGGATGGCAAAGGGTGGCAGTGACGGAAAGTCAGGCAACCTGTCCTGTCCGTCTTTTTGTATCGTGAATTGGAAAGACTGCAAGGGGGAGGGGAGTTGCTTGCGCCCTAAAGGAGGAGTTATTCAGATTCATTGCAGTGGGCGGCGGCTGCAAAACGCACCATTCTTCTTGTTTTTGCTCTGCAAAGCAGCCTTTTCAAGGGTTGGCTTGGGTGACAAAATGTCTTGTGTAGGCGTGGGTTTGTCTCCCTCTCGCTCTCTCTCCCTAAGATGTGTCCGGCATAGGCCAGGGTGCCACTCGAGGCCCAAACCAATTCTGGTTATCGCTTCTCGGCCTTTTGGCTAAGATCAAGTGTAGTATCTGTTCTTATCAGTTTAATATCTGATACGTCCCCTATCTGGGGACCATATATTAAATGGATTTTTAGAACAGGGAGATGGAAAAAGAGCTTGCTCTGTCCACTCCACGCATTGACCTGGTATTGCAGTACCTCCAGGAACGGTGCACCCCTTCTTAACCCAGTTTCCAAAAGCAGAACTCAATTCACCTGATTCATATTAGCCCGATTTAATGAATTGGAAGAAAGCATACGTCTTCATATGCACCTCAATTTGGCCCATTCACTTTTCACACTTCCTCCTTTTGTTTTTTATCTTTCACACTTTTGACTTTCTTTATTCATCCAAATAGCAAACTCATCACCACTCAACCTGACCAACTCGGCTATGTCCCCGTGCTGCAGTTCTCTGTCTTATCTAGATCATTTGCAATTGAATGGAATAGATCCCTTTTGGACAAAGTGGATTCACCTGCTGCTGCAGTGACCACAGGTGTGATAAGATCTAGAATTGGCATCTGGTGCGATCTCTCCGCTTCCACTCCAAAGAAAGTTACCTGTTTATTCCTATCATGCATTGGTTTTTGGGGTTTTCTTTGAGTAATGATGATCTCTTTAGTAGTCTGTTGGCGCCCTCTCCTGGAGGAATAGTTTGCTTGCTCTTGGACATTCTAAAAGAGAGGTCATGATAGACATTGAGCTTCTGAGCTCAATTGGGGACAGTCATGGGTGATGAATGTTTGCAACCTACTGCGAAGCCTCATACCGCAATATAAGGAACGTCAAATACTAAGAAAGGGCGGCCTATGAAAGAATTACTACTTTCAATAAGTACACTTAAACGGCTAATTGGGAATAGAAAAACTGTAAAAAGCCCTCTGAGAAAGCCCCCCTCTAACCTTTGATAGTAAGCTTTTCTGTAGTCTGCCTGTTGATGTATTTTCCGTTTGAACTGTGCACAACATGAAGAGACGGAACACTGGCGGCTTGTCACAATGCCCCCCGATGACATCACAATAGCGCTGCTGCCTAGAAAACAAGCTGCGCAGAAGAAGTTGTTCTTTGGGTGGGAGGGTGGGCTAGTGGAAGGAGGGGGCAATCTCTTTTTTTCCCGGGTGGTAGGGGGATGACAGGAGAAGGGAAGCGGGTGGTGAGAAAGGTACAGAGGGCAGGGTTTGGGGGCTGGGAAGGAAAGGGAAAAGATTAGGGTTTGGGGATGATGAAAGGGCTTTCTACGGGTAAGGATGGCAAAGGGTGGCAGTGACGGAAAGTCAGGCAACCTGTCCTGTCCGTCTTTTTGTATCGTGAATTGGAAAGACTGCAAGGGGGAGGGGAGTTGCTTGCGCCCTAAAGGAGGAGTTATTCAGATTCATTGCAGTGGGCGGCGGCTGCAAAACGCACCATTCTTCTTGTTTTTGCTCTGCAAAGCAGCCTTTTCAAGGGTTGGCTTGGGTGACAAAATGTCTTGTGTAGGAGTGGGTTTGTCTCCCTCTCGCTCTCTCTCCCTAAGATGTGTCCGGCATAGGCCAGGGTGCCACTCGAGGCCCAAACCAATTCTGGTTATCGCTTCTCGGCCTTTTGGCTAAGATCAAGTGTAGTATCTGTTCTTATCAGTTTAATATCTGATACGTCCCCTATCTGGGGACCATATATTAAATGGATTTTTAGAACAGGGAGATGGAAAAAGAGCTTGCTCTGTCCACTCCACGCATTGACCTGGTATTGCAGTACCTCCAGGAACGGTGCACCCCTTCTTAACCCAGTTTCCAAAAGCAGAACTCAATTCACCTGATTCATATTAGCCCGATTTAATGAATTGGAAGAAAGCATACGTCTTCATATGCACCTCAATTTGGCCCATTCACTTTTCACACTTCCTCCTTTTGTTTTTTATCTTTCACACTTTTGACTTTCTTTATTCATCCAAATAGCAAACTCATCACCACTCAACCTGACCAACTCGGCTATGTCCCCGTGCTGCAGTTCTCTGTCTTATCTAGATCATTTGCAATTGAATGGAATAGATCCCTTTTGGACAAAGTGGATTCACCTGCTGCTGCAGTGACCACAGGTGTGATAAGATCTAGAATTGGCATCTGGTGCGATCTCTCCGCTTCCACTCCAAAGAAAGTTACCTGTTTATTCCTATCATGCATTGGTTTTTGGGGTTTTCTTTGAGTAATGATGATCTCTTTAGTAGTCTGTTGGCGCCCTCTCCTGGAGGAATAGTTTGCTTGCTCTTGGACATTCTAAAAGAGAGGTCATGATAGACATTGAGCTTCTGAGCTCAATTGGGGACAGTCATGGGTGATGAATGTTTGCAACCTACTGCGAAGCCTCATACCGCAATATAAGGAACGTCAAATACTAAGAAAGGGCGGCCTATGAAAGAATTACTACTTTCAATAAGTACACTTAAACGGCTAATTGGGAATAGAAAAACTGTAAAAAGCCCTCTGAGAAAGCCCCCCTCTAACCTTTGATAGTAAGCTTTTCTGTAGTCTGCCTGTTGATGTATTTTCCGTTTGAACTGTGCACAACATGAAGAGACGGAACACTGGCGGCTTGTCACAATGCCCCCCGATGACATCACAATAGCGCTGCTGCCTAGAAAACAAGCTGCGCAGAAGAAGTTGTTCTTTGGGTGGGAGGGTGGGCTAGTGGAAGGAGGGGGCAATCTCTTTTTTTCCCGGGTGGTAGGGGGATGACAGGAGAAGGGAAGCGGGTGGTGAGAAAGGTACAGAGGGCAGGGTTTGGGGGCTGGGAAGGAAAGGGAAAAGATTAGGGTTTGGGGATGATGAAAGGGCTTTCTACGGGTAAGGATGGCAAAGGGTGGCAGTGACGGAAAGTCAGGCAACCTGTCCTGTCCGTCTTTTTGTATCGTGAATTGGAAAGACTGCAAGGGGGAGGGGAGTTGCTTGCGCCCTAAAGGAGGAGTTATTCAGATTCATTGCAGTGGGCGGCGGCTGCAAAACGCACCATTCTTCTTGTTTTTGCTCTGCAAAGCAGCCTTTTCAAGGGTTGGCTTGGGTGACAAAATGTCTTGTGTAGGCGTGGGTTTGTCTCCCTCTCGCTCTCTCTCCCTAAGATGTGTCCGGCATAGGCCAGGGTGCCACTCGAGGCCCAAACCAATTCTGGTTATCGCTTCTCGGCCTTTTGGCTAAGATCAAGTGTAGTATCTGTTCTTATCAGTTTAATATCTGATACGTCCCCTATCTGGGGACCATATATTAAATGGATTTTTAGAACAGGGAGATGGAAAAAGAGCTTGCTCTGTCCACTCCACGCATTGACCTGGTATTGCAGTACCTCCAGGAACGGTGCACCCCTTCTTAACCCAGTTTCCAAAAGCAGAACTCAATTCACCTGATTCATATTAGCCCGATTTAATGAATTGGAAGAAAGCATACGTCTTCATATGCACCTCAATTTGGCCCATTCACTTTTCACACTTCCTCCTTTTGTTTTTTATCTTTCACACTTTTGACTTTCTTTATTCATCCAAATAGCAAACTCATCACCACTCAACCTGACCAACTCGGCTATGTCCCCGTGCTGCAGTTCTCTGTCTTATCTAGATCATTTGCAATTGAATGGAATAGATCCCTTTTGGACAAAGTGGATTCACCTGCTGCTGCAGTGACCACAGGTGTGATAAGATCTAGAATTGGCATCTGGTGCGATCTCTCCGCTTCCACTCCAAAGAAAGTTACCTGTTTATTCCTATCATGCATTGGTTTTTGGGGTTTTCTTTGAGTAATGATGATCTCTTTAGTAGTCTGTTGGCGCCCTCTCCTGGAGGAATAGTTTGCTTGCTCTTGGACATTCTAAAAGAGAGGTCATGATAGACATTGAGCTTCTGAGCTCAATTGGGGACAGTCATGGGTGATGAATGTTTGCAACCTACTGCGAAGCCTCATACCGCAATATAAGGAACGTCAAATACTAAGAAAGGGCGGCCTATGAAAGAATTACTACTTTCAATAAGTACACTTAAACGGCTAATTGGGAATAGAAAAACTGTAAAAAGCCCTCTGAGAAAGCCCCCCTCTAACCTTTGATAGTAAGCTTTTCTGTAGTCTGCCTGTTGATGTATTTTCCGTTTGAACTGTGCACAACATGAAGAGATGGAACACTGGCGGCTTGTCACAATGCCCCCCGATGACATCACAATAGCGCTGCTGCCTAGAAAACAAGCTGCGCAGAAGAAGTTGTTCTTTGGGTGGGAGGGTGGGCTAGTGGAAGGAGGGGGCAATCTCTTTTTTTCCCGGGTGGTAGGGGGATGACAGGAGAAGGGAAGCGGGTGGTGAGAAAGGTACAGAGGGCAGGGTTTGGGGGCTGGGAAGGAAAGGGAAAAGATTAGGGTTTGGGGATGATGAAAGGGCTTTCTACGGGTAAGGATGGCAAAGGGTGGCAGTGACGGAAAGTCAGGCAACCTGTCCTGTCCGTCTTTTTGTATCGTGAATTGGAAAGACTGCAAGGGGGAGGGGAGTTGCTTGCGCCCTAAAGGAGGAGTTATTCAGATTCATTGCAGTGGGCGGCGGCTGCAAAACGCACCATTCTTCTTGTTTTTGCTCTGCAAAGCAGCCTTTTCAAGGGTTGGCTTGGGTGACAAAATGTCTTGTGTAGGCGTGGGTTTGTCTCCCTCTCGCTCTCTCTCCCTAAGATGTGTCCGGCATAGGCCAGGGTGCCACTCGAGGCCCAAACCAATTCTGGTTATCGCTTCTCGGCCTTTTGGCTAAGATCAAGTGTAGTATCTGTTCTTATCAGTTTAATATCTGATACGTCCCCTATCTGGGGACCATATATTAAATGGATTTTTAGAACAGGGAGATGGAAAAAGAGCTTGCTCTGTCCACTCCACGCATTGACCTGGTATTGCAGTACCTCCAGGAACGGTGCACCCCTTCTTAACCCAGTTTCCAAAAGCAGAACTCAATTCACCTGATTCATATTAGCCCGATTTAATGAATTGGAAGAAAGCATACGTCTTCATATGCACCTCAATTTGGCCCATTCACTTTTCACACTTCCTCCTTTTGTTTTTTATCTTTCACACTTTTGACTTTCTTTATTCATCCAAATAGCAAACTCATCACCACTCAACCTGACCAACTCGGCTATGTCCCCGTGCTGCAGTTCTCTGTCTTATCTAGATCATTTGCAATTGAATGGAATAGATCCCTTTTGGACAAAGTGGATTCACCTGCTGCTGCAGTGACCACAGGTGTGATAAGATCTAGAATTGGCATCTGGTGCGATCTCTCCGCTTCCACTCCAAAGAAAGTTACCTGTTTATTCCTATCATGCATTGGTTTTTGGGGTTTTCTTTGAGTAATGATGATCTCTTTAGTAGTCTGTTGGCGCCCTCTCCTGGAGGAATAGTTTGCTTGCTCTTGGACATTCTAAAAGAGAGGTCATGATAGACATTGAGCTTCTGAGCTCAATTGGGGACAGTCATGGGTGATGAATGTTTGCAACCTACTGCGAAGCCTCATACCGCAATATAAGGAACGTCAAATACTAAGAAAGGGCGGCCTATGAAAGAATTACTACTTTCAATAAGTACACTTAAACGGCTAATTGGGAATAGAAAAACTGTAAAAAGCCCTCTGAGAAAGCCCCCCTCTAACCTTTGATAGTAAGCTTTTCTGTAGTCTGCCTGTTGATGTATTTTCCGTTTGAACTGTGCACAACATGAAGAGACGGAACACTGGCGGCTTGTCACAATGCCCCCCGATGACATCACAATAGCGCTGCTGCCTAGAAAACAAGCTGCGCAGAAGAAGTTGTTCTTTGGGTGGGAGGGTGGGCTAGTGGAAGGAGGGGGCAATCTCTTTTTTTCCCGGGTGGTAGGGGGATGACAGGAGAAGGGAAGCGGGTGGTGAGAAAGGTACAGAGGGCAGGGTTTGGGGGCTGGGAAGGAAAGGGAAAAGATTAGGGTTTGGGGATGATGAAAGGGCTTTCTACGGGTAAGGATGGCAAAGGGTGGCAGTGACGGAAAGTCAGGCAACCTGTCCTGTCCGTCTTTTTGTATCGTGAATTGGAAAGACTGCAAGGGGGAGGGGAGTTGCTTGCGCCCTAAAGGAGGAGTTATTCAGATTCATTGCAGTGGGCGGCGGCTGCAAAACGCACCATTCTTCTTGTTTTTGCTCTGCAAAGCAGCCTTTTCAAGGGTTGGCTTGGGTGACAAAATGTCTTGTGTAGGCGTGGGTTTGTCTCCCTCTCGCTCTCTCTCCCTAAGATGTGTCCGGCATAGGCCAGGGTGCCACTCGAGGCCCAAACCAATTCTGGTTATCGCTTCTCGGCCTTTTGGCTAAGATCAAGTGTAGTATCTGTTCTTATCAGTTTAATATCTGATACGTCCCCTATCTGGGGACCATATATTAAATGGATTTTTAGAACAGGGAGATGGAAAAAGAGCTTGCTCTGTCCACTCCACGCATTGACCTGGTATTGCAGTACCTCCAGGAACGGTGCACCCCTTCTTAACCCAGTTTCCAAAAGCAGAACTCAATTCACCTGATTCATATTAGCCCGATTTAATGAATTGGAAGAAAGCATACGTCTTCATATGCACCTCAATTTGGCCCATTCACTTTTCACACTTCCTCCTTTTGTTTTTTATCTTTCACACTTTTGACTTTCTTTATTCATCCAAATAGCAAACTCATCACCACTCAACCTGACCAACTCGGCTATGTCCCCGTGCTGCAGTTCTCTGTCTTATCTAGATCATTTGCAATTGAATGGAATAGATCCCTTTTGGACAAAGTGGATTCACCTGCTGCTGCAGTGACCACAGGTGTGATAAGATCTAGAATTGGCATCTGGTGCGATCTCTCCGCTTCCACTCCAAAGAAAGTTACCTGTTTATTCCTATCATGCATTGGTTTTTGGGGTTTTCTTTGAGTAATGATGATCTCTTTAGTAGTCTGTTGGCGCCCTCTCCTGGAGGAATAGTTTGCTTGCTCTTGGACATTCTAAAAGAGAGGTCATGATAGACATTGAGCTTCTGAGCTCAATTGGGGACAGTCATGGGTGATGAATGTTTGCAACCTACTGCGAAGCCTCATACCGCAATATAAGGAACGTCAAATACTAAGAAAGGGCGGCCTATGAAAGAATTACTACTTTCAATAAGTACACTTAAACGGCTAATTGGGAATAGAAAAACTGTAAAAAGCCCTCTGAGAAAGCCCCCCTCTAACCTTTGATAGTAAGCTTTTCTGTAGTCTGCCTGTTGATGTATTTTCCGTTTGAACTGTGCACAACATGAAGAGACGGAACACTGGCGGCTTGTCACAATGCCCCCCGATGACATCACAATAGCGCTGCTGCCTAGAAAACAAGCTGCGCAGAAGAAGTTGTTCTTTGGGTGGGAGGGTGGGCTAGTGGAAGGAGGGGGCAATCTCTTTTTTTCCCGGGTGGTAGGGGGATGACAGGAGAAGGGAAGCGGGTGGTGAGAAAGGTACAGAGGGCAGGGTTTGGGGGCTGGGAAGGAAAGGGAAAAGATTAGGGTTTGGGGATGATGAAAGGGCTTTCTACGGGTAAGGATGGCAAAGGGTGGCAGTGACGGAAAGTCAGGCAACCTGTCCTGTCCGTCTTTTTGTATCGTGAATTGGAAAGACTGCAAGGGGGAGGGGAGTTGCTTGCGCCCTAAAGGAGGAGTTATTCAGATTCATTGCAGTGGGCGGCGGCTGCAAAACGCACCATTCTTCTTGTTTTTGCTCTGCAAAGCAGCCTTTTCAAGGGTTGGCTTGGGTGACAAAATGTCTTGTGTAGGCGTGGGTTTGTCTCCCTCTCGCTCTCTCTCCCTAAGATGTGTCCGGCATAGGCCAGGGTGCCACTCGAGGCCCAAACCAATTCTGGTTATCGCTTCTCGGCCTTTTGGCTAAGATCAAGTGTAGTATCTGTTCTTATCAGTTTAATATCTGATACGTCCCCTATCTGGGGACCATATATTAAATGGATTTTTAGAACAGGGAGATGGAAAAAGAGCTTGCTCTGTCCACTCCACGCATTGACCTGGTATTGCAGTACCTCCAGGAACGGTGCACCCCTTCTTAACCCAGTTTCCAAAAGCAGAACTCAATTCACCTGATTCATATTAGCCCGATTTAATGAATTGGAAGAAAGCATACGTCTTCATATGCACCTCAATTTGGCCCATTCACTTTTCACACTTCCTCCTTTTGTTTTTTATCTTTCACACTTTTGACTTTCTTTATTCATCCAAATAGCAAACTCATCACCACTCAACCTGACCAACTCGGCTATGTCCCCGTGCTGCAGTTCTCTGTCTTATCTAGATCATTTGCAATTGAATGGAATAGATCCCTTTTGGACAAAGTGGATTCACCTGCTGCTGCAGTGACCACAGGTGTGATAAGATCTAGAATTGGCATCTGGTGCGATCTCTCCGCTTCCACTCCAAAGAAAGTTACCTGTTTATTCCTATCATGCATTGGTTTTTGGGGTTTTCTTTGAGTAATGATGATCTCTTTAGTAGTCTGTTGGCGCCCTCTCCTGGAGGAATAGTTTGCTTGCTCTTGGACATTCTAAAAGAGAGGTCATGATAGACATTGAGCTTCTGAGCTCAATTGGGGACAGTCATGGGTGATGAATGTTTGCAACCTACTGCGAAGCCTCATACCGCAATATAAGGAACGTCAAATACTAAGAAAGGGCGGCCTATGAAAGAATTACTACTTTCAATAAGTACACTTAAACGGCTAATTGGGAATAGAAAAACTGTAAAAAGCCCTCTGAGAAAGCCCCCCTCTAACCTTTGATAGTAAGCTTTTCTGTAGTCTGCCTGTTGATGTATTTTCCGTTTGAACTGTGCACAACATGAAGAGACGGAACACTGGCGGCTTGTCACAATGCCCCCCGATGACATCACAATAGCGCTGCTGCCTAGAAAACAAGCTGCGCAGAAGAAGTTGTTCTTTGGGTGGGAGGGTGGGCTAGTGGAAGGAGGGGGCAATCTCTTTTTTTCCCGGGTGGTAGGGGGATGACAGGAGAAGGGAAGCGGGTGGTGAGAAAGGTACAGAGGGCAGGGTTTGGGGGCTGGGAAGGAAAGGGAAAAGATTAGGGTTTGGGGATGATGAAAGGGCTTTCTACGGGTAAGGATGGCAAAGGGTGGCAGTGACGGAAAGTCAGGCAACCTGTCCTGTCCGTCTTTTTGTATCGTGAATTGGAAAGACTGCAAGGGGGAGGGGAGTTGCTTGCGCCCTAAAGGAGGAGTTATTCAGATTCATTGCAGTGGGCGGCGGCTGCAAAACGCACCATTCTTCTTGTTTTTGCTCTGCAAAGCAGCCTTTTCAAGGGTTGGCTTGGGTGACAAAATGTCTTGTGTAGGCGTGGGTTTGTCTCCCTCTCGCTCTCTCTCCCTAAGATGTGTCCGGCATAGGCCAGGGTGCCACTCGAGGCCCAAACCAATTCTGGTTATCGCTTCTCGGCCTTTTGGCTAAGATCAAGTGTAGTATCTGTTCTTATCAGTTTAATATCTGATACGTCCCCTATCTGGGGACCATATATTAAATGGATTTTTAGAACAGGGAGATGGAAAAAGAGCTTGCTCTGTCCACTCCACGCATTGACCTGGTATTGCAGTACCTCCAGGAACGGTGCACCCCTTCTTAACCCAGTTTCCAAAAGCAGAACTCAATTCACCTGATTCATATTAGCCCGATTTAATGAATTGGAAGAAAGCATACGTCTTCATATGCACCTCAATTTGGCCCATTCACTTTTCACACTTCCTCCTTTTGTTTTTTATCTTTCACACTTTTGACTTTCTTTATTCATCCAAATAGCAAACTCATCACCACTCAACCTGACCAACTCGGCTATGTCCCCGTGCTGCAGTTCTCTGTCTTATCTAGATCATTTGCAATTGAATGGAATAGATCCCTTTTGGACAAAGTGGATTCACCTGCTGCTGCAGTGACCACAGGTGTGATAAGATCTAGAATTGGCATCTGGTGCGATCTCTCCGCTTCCACTCCAAAGAAAGTTACCTGTTTATTCCTATCATGCATTGGTTTTTGGGGTTTTCTTTGAGTAATGATGATCTCTTTAGTAGTCTGTTGGCGCCCTCTCCTGGAGGAATAGTTTGCTTGCTCTTGGACATTCTAAAAGAGAGGTCATGATAGACATTGAGCTTCTGAGCTCAATTGGGGACAGTCATGGGTGATGAATGTTTGCAACCTACTGCGAAGCCTCATACCGCAATATAAGGAACGTCAAATACTAAGAAAGGGCGGCCTATGAAAGAATTACTACTTTCAATAAGTACACTTAAACGGCTAATTGGAAATAGAAAAACTGTAAAAAGCCCTCTGAGAAAGCCCCCCTCTAACCTTTGATAGTAAGCTTTTCTGTAGTCTGCCTGTTGATGTATTTTCCGTTTGAACTGTGCACAACATGAAGAGACGGAACACTGGCGGCTTGTCACAATGCCCCCCGATGACATCACAATAGCGCTGCTGCCTAGAAAACAAGCTGCGCAGAAGAAGTTGTTCTTTGGGTGGGAGGGTGGGCTAGTGGAAGGAGGGGGCAATCTCTTTTTTTCCCGGGTGGTAGGGGGATGACAGGAGAAGGGAAGCGGGTGGTGAGAAAGGTACAGAGGGCAGGGTTTGGGGGCTGGGAAGGAAAGGGAAAAGATTAGGGTTTGGGGATGATGAAAGGGCTTTCTACGGGTAAGGATGGCAAAGGGTGGCAGTGACGGAAAGTCAGGCAACCTGTCCTGTCCGTCTTTTTGTATCGTGAATTGGAAAGACTGCAAGGGGGAGGGGAGTTGCTTGCGCCCTAAAGGAGGAGTTATTCAGATTCATTGCAGTGGGCGGCGGCTGCAAAACGCACCATTCTTCTTGTTTTTGCTCTGCAAAGCAGCCTTTTCAAGGGTTGGCTTGGGTGACAAAATGTCTTGTGTAGGCGTGGGTTTGTCTCCCTCTCGCTCTCTCTCCCTAAGATGTGTCCGGCATAGGCCAGGGTGCCACTCGAGGCCCAAACCAATTCTGGTTATCGCTTCTCGGCCTTTTGGCTAAGATCAAGTGTAGTATCTGTTCTTATCAGTTTAATATCTGATACGTCCCCTATCTGGGGACCATATATTAAATGGATTTTTAGAACAGGGAGATGGAAAAAGAGCTTGCTCTGTCCACTCCATGCATTGACCTGGTATTGCAGTACCTCCAGGAACGGTGCACCCCTTCTTAACCCAGTTTCCAAAAGCAGAACTCAATTCACCTGATTCATATTAGCCCGATTTAATGAATTGGAAGAAAGCATACGTCTTCATATGCACCTCAATTTGGCCCATTCACTTTTCACACTTCCTCCTTTTGTTTTTTATCTTTCACACTTTTGACTTTCTTTATTCATCCAAATAGCAAACTCATCACCACTCAACCTGACCAACTCGGCTATGTCCCCGTGCTGCAGTTCTCTGTCTTATCTAGATCATTTGCAATTGAATGGAATAGATCCCTTTTGGACAAAGTGGATTCACCTGCTGCTGCAGTGACCACAGGTGTGATAAGATCTAGAATTGGCATCTGGTGCGATCTCTCCGCTTCCACTCCAAAGAAAGTTACCTGTTTATTCCTATCATGCATTGGTTTTTGGGGTTTTCTTTGAGTAATGATGATCTCTTTAGTAGTCTGTTGGCGCCCTCTCCTGGAGGAATAGTTTGCTTGCTCTTGGACATTCTAAAAGAGAGGTCATGATAGACATTGAGCTTCTGAGCTCAATTGGGGACAGTCATGGGTGATGAATGTTTGCAACCTACTGCGAAGCCTTATACCGCAATATAAGGAACGTCAAATACTAAGAAAGGGCGGCCTATGAAAGAATTACTACTTTCAATAAGTACACTTAAACGGCTAATTGGGAATAGAAAAACTGTAAAAAGCCCTCTGAGAAAGCCCCCCTCTAACCTTTGATAGTAAGCTTTTCTGTAGTCTGCCTGTTGATGTATTTTCCGTTTGAACTGTGCACAACATGAAGAGACGGAACACTGGCGGCTTGTCACAATGCCCCCCGATGACATCACAATAGCGCTGCTGCCTAGAAAACAAGCTGCGCAGAAGAAGTTGTTCTTTGGGTGGGAGGGTGGGCTAGTGGAAGGAGGGGGCAATCTCTTTTTTTCCCGGGTGGTAGGGGGATGACAGGAGAAGGGAAGCGGGTGGTGAGAAAGGTACAGAGGGCAGGGTTTGGGGGCTGGGAAGGAAAGGGAAAAGATTAGGGTTTGGGGATGATGAAAGGGCTTTCTACGGGTAAGGATGGCAAAGGGTGGCAGTGACGGAAAGTCAGGCAACCTGTCCTGTCCGTCTTTTTGTATCGTGAATTGGAAAGACTGCAAGGGGGAGGGGAGTTGCTTGCGCCCTAAAGGAGGAGTTATTCAGATTCATTGCAGTGGGCGGCGGCTGCAAAACGCACCATTCTTCTTGTTTTTGCTCTGCAAAGCAGCCTTTTCAAGGGTTGGCTTGGGTGACAAAATGTCTTGTGTAGGCGTGGGTTTGTCTCCCTCTCGCTCTCTCTCCCTAAGATGTGTCCGGCATAGGCCAGGGTGCCACTCGAGGCCCAAACCAATTCTGGTTATCGCTTCTCGGCCTTTTGGCTAAGATCAAGTGTAGTATCTGTTCTTATCAGTTTAATATCTGATACGTCCCCTATCTGGGGACCATATATTAAATGGATTTTTAGAACAGGGAGATGGAAAAAGAGCTTGCTCTGTCCACTCCACGCATTGACCTGGTATTGCAGTACCTCCAGGAACGGTGCACCCCTTCTTAACCCAGTTTCCAAAAGCAGAACTCAATTCACCTGATTCATATTAGCCCGATTTAATGAATTGGAAGAAAGCATACGTCTTCATATGCACCTCAATTTGGCCCATTCACTTTTCACACTTCCTCCTTTTGTTTTTTATCTTTCACACTTTTGACTTTCTTTATTCATCCAAATAGCAAACTCATCACCACTCAACCTGACCAACTCGGCTATGTCCCCGTGCTGCAGTTCTCTGTCTTATCTAGATCATTTGCAATTGAATGGAATAGATCCCTTTTGGACAAAGTGGATTCACCTGCTGCTGCAGTGACCACAGGTGTGATAAGATCTAGAATTGGCATCTGGTGCGATCTCTCCGCTTCCACTCCAAAGAAAGTTACCTGTTTATTCCTATCATGCATTGGTTTTTGGGGTTTTCTTTGAGTAATGATGATCTCTTTAGTAGTCTGTTGGCGCCCTCTCCTGGAGGAATAGTTTGCTTGCTCTTGGACATTCTAAAAGAGAGGTCATGATAGACATTGAGCTTCTGAGCTCAATTGGGGACAGTCATGGGTGATGAATGTTTGCAACCTACTGCGAAGCCTCATACCGCAATATAAGGAACGTCAAATACTAAGAAAGGGCGGCCTATGAAAGAATTACTACTTTCAATAAGTACACTTAAACGGCTAATTGGGAATAGAAAAACTGTAAAAAGCCCTCTGAGAAAGCCCCCCTCTAACCTTTGATAGTAAGCTTTTCTGTAGTCTGCCTGTTGATGTATTTTCCGTTTGAACTGTGCACAACATGAAGAGACGGAACACTGGCGGCTTGTCACAATGCCCCCCGATGACATCACAATAGCGCTGCTGCCTAGAAAACAAGCTGCGCAGAAGAAGTTGTTCTTTGGGTGGGAGGGTGGGCTAGTGGAAGGAGGGGGCAATCTCTTTTTTTCCCGGGTGGTAGGGGGATGACAGGAGAAGGGAAGCGGGTGGTGAGAAAGGTACAGAGGGCAGGGTTTGGGGGCTGGGAAGGAAAGGGAAAAGATTAGGGTTTGGGGATGATGAAAGGGCTTTCTACGGGTAAGGATGGCAAAGGGTGGCAGTGACGGAAAGTCAGGCAACCTGTCCTGTCCGTCTTTTTGTATCGTGAATTGGAAAGACTGCAAGGGGGAGGGGAGTTGCTTGCGCCCTAAAGGAGGAGTTATTCAGATTCATTGCAGTGGGCGGCGGCTGCAAAACGCACCATTCTTCTTGTTTTTGCTCTGCAAAGCAGCCTTTTCAAGGGTTGGCTTGGGTGACAAAATGTCTTGTGTAGGCGTGGGTTTGTCTCCCTCTCGCTCTCTCTCCCTAAGATGTGTCCGGCATAGGCCAGGGTGCCACTCGAGGCCCAAACCAATTCTGGTTATCGCTTCTCGGCCTTTTGGCTAAGATCAAGTGTAGTATCTGTTCTTATCAGTTTAATATCTGATACGTCCCCTATCTGGGGACCATATATTAAATGGATTTTTAGAACAGGGAGATGGAAAAAGAGCTTGCTCTGTCCACTCCACGCATTGACCTGGTATTGCAGTACCTCCAGGAACGGTGCACCCCTTCTTAACCCAGTTTCCAAAAGCAGAACTCAATTCACCTGATTCATATTAGCCCGATTTAATGAATTGGAAGAAAGCATACGTCTTCATATGCACCTCAATTTGGCCCATTCACTTTTCACACTTCCTCCTTTTGTTTTTTATCTTTCACACTTTTGACTTTCTTTATTCATCCAAATAGCAAACTCATCACCACTCAACCTGACCAACTCGGCTATGTCCCCGTGCTGCAGTTCTCTGTCTTATCTAGATCATTTGCAATTGAATGGAATAGATCCCTTTTGGACAAAGTGGATTCACCTGCTGCTGCAGTGACCACAGGTGTGATAAGATCTAGAATTGGCATCTGGTGCGATCTCTCCGCTTCCACTCCAAAGAAAGTTACCTGTTTATTCCTATCATGCATTGGTTTTTGGGGTTTTCTTTGAGTAATGATGATCTCTTTAGTAGTCTGTTGGCGCCCTCTCCTGGAGGAATAGTTTGCTTGCTCTTGGACATTCTAAAAGAGAGGTCATGATAGACATTGAGCTTCTGAGCTCAATTGGGGACAGTCATGGGTGATGAATGTTTGCAACCTACTGCGAAGCCTCATACCGCAATATAAGGAACGTCAAATACTAAGAAAGGGCGGCCTATGAAAGAATTACTACTTTCAATAAGTACACTTAAACGGCTAATTGGGAATAGAAAAACTGTAAAAAGCCCTCTGAGAAAGCCCCCCTCTAACCTTTGATAGTAAGCTTTTCTGTAGTCTGCCTGTTGATGTATTTTCCGTTTGAACTGTGCACAACATGAAGAGACGGAACACTGGCGGCTTGTCACAATGCCCCCCGATGACATCACAATAGCGCTGCTGCCTAGAAAACAAGCTGCGCAGAAGAAGTTGTTCTTTGGGTGGGAGGGTGGGCTAGTGGAAGGAGGGGGCAATCTCTTTTTTTCCCGGGTGGTAGGGGGATGACAGGAGAAGGGAAGCGGGTGGTGAGAAAGGTACAGAGGGCAGGGTTTGGGGGCTGGGAAGGAAAGGGAAAAGATTAGGGTTTGGGGATGATGAAAGGGCTTTCTACGGGTAAGGATGGCAAAGGGTGGCAGTGACGGAAAGTCAGGCAACCTGTCCTGTCCGTCTTTTTGTATCGTGAATTGGAAAGACTGCAAGGGGGAGGGGAGTTGCTTGCGCCCTAAAGGAGGAGTTATTCAGATTCATTGCAGTGGGCGGCGGCTGCAAAACGCACCATTCTTCTTGTTTTTGCTCTGCAAAGCAGCCTTTTCAAGGGTTGGCTTGGGTGACAAAATGTCTTGTGTAGGCGTGGGTTTGTCTCCCTCTCGCTCTCTCTCCCTAAGATGTGTCCGGCATAGGCCAGGGTGCCACTCGAGGCCCAAACCAATTCTGGTTATCGCTTCTCGGCCTTTTGGCTAAGATCAAGTGTAGTGTTGTTCGAAGAGGTGGTTTAAGCTCCAGGCCACCTTAGTATAATGATACAATGCACACTGGAAGGTTGCGCTTGCTAGTACTCTGGGTGGATAGTATATTCATCTAGAGGAAAACATGGCCCTACCAGGATCGAGGCTATTAGACTGAGTAAGGGTGGGGGGCTATGGTACAACGTGCCCCAGGACTGATGACCCTGGAGTGAGTCTGAGCTTGCTGGCTTGGGACCCCGGCAAGCCTTGGGCTCTGTAGCACACCGTACCTTGCCTTTTCATACTTTTTGAGCATATTACCCTATCCCGGCCTTCTGGCTAGGAAGGGAAATTTTTATAATCCCGGTCGGAGGTCTGGTCAGCTTTGGGCTGAGAAACTAACACCCGGTTGGAGGTCCGGGTCAGCTTCGGCTGAGAAACCAACACCCGGTTGGAGGTCTGGGTCAGCTTCGGCTGAGAAACCAACACCCGGTTGGAGGTCCGGTTAGTCTTGGGCTGAGAAACCAACACCGGTTGACGGTCCGGGCAGTTTCGGCTGCGAAACCAACAACTAGTAGCTCTCTACTCCACTTGGGTAAGATGCCTGGGTGGACGCTGGGAGCAACGACAAGGCTCAACCAGGCTTCGGCTTGGGGGAGCACCGAAGATCCCTGACCCTTGCTGTGGCCTTCTGGCTCGGAGGGACGGGGTTGATTTTTGGGGACCCTCTCCTCACGGTGGGGTCCACACGAATCCTAGCCTTTGCACTGTTTTTGGTGTGACTTCGGTCATGCATTTTTTGTGGTGCTTTGGAAAGCTTCATTAAATCAAAATCTGTTCTTATCAGTTTAATATCTGATACGTCCCCTATCTGGGGACCATATATTAAATGGATTTTTAGAACAGGGAGATGGAAAAAGAGCTTGCTCTGTCCACTCCACGCATTGACCTGGTATTGCAGTACCTCCAGGAACGGTGCACCCCTTCTTAACCCAGTTTCCAAAAGCAGAACTCAATTCACCTGATTCATATTAGCCCGATTTAATGAATTGGAAGAAAGCATACGTCTTCATATGCACCTCAATTTGGCCCATTCACTTTTCACACTTCCTCCTTTTGTTTTTTATCTTTCACACTTTTGACTTTCTTTATTCATCCAAATAGCAAACTCATCACCACTCAACCTGACCAACTCGGCTATGTCCCCGTGCTGCAGTTCTCTGTCTTATCTAGATCATTTGCAATTGAATGGAATAGATCCCTTTTGGACAAAGTGGATTCACCTGCTGCTGCAGTGACCACAGGTGTGATAAGATCTAGAATTGGCATCTGGTGCGATCTCTCCGCTTCCACTCCAAAGAAAGTTACCTGTTTATTCCTATCATGCATTGGTTTTTGGGGTTTTCTTTGAGTAATGATGATCTCTTTAGTAGTCTGTTGGCGCCCTCTCCTGGAGGAATAGTTTGCTTGCTCTTGGACATTCTAAAAGAGAGGTCATGATAGACATTGAGCTTCTGAGCTCAATTGGGGACAGTCATGGGTGATGAATGTTTGCAACCTACTGCGAAGCCTCATACCGCAATATAAGGAACGTCAAATACTAAGAAAGGGCGGCCTATGAAAGAATTACTACTTTCAATAAGTACACTTAAACGGCTAATTGGGAATAGAAAAACTGTAAAAAGCCCTCTGAGAAAGCCCCCCTCTAACCTTTGATAGTAAGCTTTTCTGTAGTCTGCCTGTTGATGTATTTTCCGTTTGAACTGTGCACAACATGAAGAGACGGAACACTGGCGGCTTGTCACAATGCCCCCCGATGACATCACAATAGCGCTGCTGCCTAGAAAACAAGCTGCGCAGAAGAAGTTGTTCTTTGGGTGGGAGGGTGGGCTAGTGGAAGGAGGGGGCAATCTCTTTTTTTCCCGGGTGGTAGGGGGATGACAGGAGAAGGGAAGCGGGTGGTGAGAAAGGTACAGAGGGCAGGGTTTGGGGGCTGGGAAGGAAAGGGAAAAGATTAGGGTTTGGGGATGATGAAAGGGCTTTCTACGGGTAAGGATGGCAAAGGGTGGCAGTGACGGAAAGTCAGGCAACCTGTCCTGTCCGTCTTTTTGTATCGTGAATTGGAAAGACTGCAAGGGGGAGGGGAGTTGCTTGCGCCCTAAAGGAGGAGTTATTCAGATTCATTGCAGTGGGCGGCGGCTGCAAAACGCACCATTCTTCTTGTTTTTGCTCTGCAAAGCAGCCTTTTCAAGGGTTGGCTTGGGTGACAAAATGTCTTGTGTAGGCGTGGGTTTGTCTCCCTCTCGCTCTCTCTCCCTAAGATGTGTCCGGCATAGGCCAGGGTGCCACTCGAGGCCCAAACCAATTCTGGTTATCGCTTCTCGGCCTTTTGGCTAAGATCAAGTGTAGTATCTGTTCTTATCAGTTTAATATCTGATACGTCCCCTATCTGGGGACCATATATTAAATGGATTTTTAGAACAGGGAGATGGAAAAAGAGCTTGCTCTGTCCACTCCACGCATTGACCTGGTATTGCAGTACCTCCAGGAACGGTGCACCCCTTCTTAACCCAGTTTCCAAAAGCAGAACTCAATTCACCTGATTCATATTAGCCCGATTTAATGAATTGGAAGAAAGCATACGTCTTCATATGCACCTCAATTTGGCCCATTCACTTTTCACACTTCCTCCTTTTGTTTTTTATCTTTCACACTTTTGACTTTCTTTATTCATCCAAATAGCAAACTCATCACCACTCAACCTGACCAACTCGGCTATGTCCCCGTGCTGCAGTTCTCTGTCTTATCTAGATCATTTGCAATTGAATGGAATAGATCCCTTTTGGACAAAGTGGATTCACCTGCTGCTGCAGTGACCACAGGTGTGATAAGATCTAGAATTGGCATCTGGTGCGATCTCTCCGCTTCCACTCCAAAGAAAGTTACCTGTTTATTCCTATCATGCATTGGTTTTTGGGGTTTTCTTTGAGTAATGATGATCTCTTTAGTAGTCTGTTGGCGCCCTCTCCTGGAGGAATAGTTTGCTTGCTCTTGGACATTCTAAAAGAGAGGTCATGATAGACATTGAGCTTCTGAGCTCAATTGGGGACAGTCATGGGTGATGAATGTTTGCAACCTACTGCGAAGCCTCATACCGCAATATAAGGAACGTCAAATACTAAGAAAGGGCGGCCTATGAAAGAATTACTACTTTCAATAAGTACACTTAAACGGCTAATTGGGAATAGAAAAACTGTAAAAAGCCCTCTGAGAAAGCCCCCCTCTAACCTTTGATAGTAAGCTTTTCTGTAGTCTGCCTGTTGATGTATTTTCCGTTTGAACTGTGCACAACATGAAGAGACGGAACACTGGCGGCTTGTCACAATGCCCCCCGATGACATCACAATAGCGCTGCTGCCTAGAAAACAAGCTGCGCAGAAGAAGTTGTTCTTTGGGTGGGAGGGTGGGCTAGTGGAAGGAGGGGGCAATCTCTTTTTTTCCCGGGTGGTAGGGGGATGACAGGAGAAGGGAAGCGGGTGGTGAGAAAGGTACAGAGGGCAGGGTTTGGGGGCTGGGAAGGAAAGGGAAAAGATTAGGGTTTGGGGATGATGAAAGGGCTTTCTACGGGTAAGGATGGCAAAGGGTGGCAGTGACGGAAAGTCAGGCAACCTGTCCTGTCCGTCTTTTTGTATCGTGAATTGGAAAGACTGCAAGGGGGAGGGGAGTTGCTTGCGCCCTAAAGGAGGAGTTATTCAGATTCATTGCAGTGGGCGGCGGCTGCAAAACGCACCATTCTTCTTGTTTTTGCTCTGCAAAGCAGCCTTTTCAAGGGTTGGCTTGGGTGACAAAATGTCTTGTGTAGGCGTGGGTTTGTCTCCCTCTCGCTCTCTCTCCCTAAGATGTGTCCGGCATAGGCCAGGGTGCCACTCGAGGCCCAAACCAATTCTGGTTATCGCTTCTCGGCCTTTTGGCTAAGATCAAGTGTAGTATCTGTTCTTATCAGTTTAATATCTGATACGTCCCCTATCTGGGGACCATATATTAAATGGATTTTTAGAACAGGGAGATGGAAAAAGAGCTTGCTCTGTCCACTCCACGCATTGACCTGGTATTGCAGTACCTCCAGGAACGGTGCACCCCTTCTTAACCCAGTTTCCAAAAGCAGAACTCAATTCACCTGATTCATATTAGCCCGATTTAATGAATTGGAAGAAAGCATACGTCTTCATATGCACCTCAATTTGGCCCATTCACTTTTCACACTTCCTCCTTTTGTTTTTTATCTTTCACACTTTTGACTTTCTTTATTCATCCAAATAGCAAACTCATCACCACTCAACCTGACCAACTCGGCTATGTCCCCGTGCTGCAGTTCTCTGTCTTATCTAGATCATTTGCAATTGAATGGAATAGATCCCTTTTGGACAAAGTGGATTCACCTGCTGCTGCAGTGACCACAGGTGTGATAAGATCTAGAATTGGCATCTGGTGCGATCTCTCCGCTTCCACTCCAAAGAAAGTTACCTGTTTATTCCTATCATGCATTGGTTTTTGGGGTTTTCTTTGAGTAATGATGATCTCTTTAGTAGTCTGTTGGCGCCCTCTCCTGGAGGAATAGTTTGCTTGCTCTTGGACATTCTAAAAGAGAGGTCATGATAGACATTGAGCTTCTGAGCTCAATTGGGGACAGTCATGGGTGATGAATGTTTGCAACCTACTGCGAAGCCTCATACCGCAATATAAGGAACGTCAAATACTAAGAAAGGGCGGCCTATGAAAGAATTACTACTTTCAATAAGTACACTTAAACGGCTAATTGGGAATAGAAAAACTGTAAAAAGCCCTCTGAGAAAGCCCCCCTCTAACCTTTGATAGTAAGCTTTTCTGTAGTCTGCCTGTTGATGTATTTTCCGTTTGAACTGTGCACAACATGAAGAGACGGAACACTGGCGGCTTGTCACAATGCCCCCCGATGACATCACAATAGCGCTGCTGCCTAGAAAACAAGCTGCGCAGAAGAAGTTGTTCTTTGGGTGGGAGGGTGGGCTAGTGGAAGGAGGGGGCAATCTCTTTTTTCCCGGGTGGTAGGGGGATGACAGGAGAAGGGAAGCGGGTGGTGAGAAAGGTACAGAGGGCAGGGTTTGGGGGCTGGGAAGGAAAGGGAAAAGATTAGGGTTTGGGGATGATGAAAGGGCTTTCTACGGGTAAGGATGGCAAAGGGTGGCAGTGACGGAAAGTCAGGCAACCTGTCCTGTCCGTCTTTTTGTATCGTGAATTGGAAAGACTGCAAGGGGGAGGGGAGTTGCTTGCGCCCTAAAGGAGGAGTTATTCAGATTCATTGCAGTGGGCGGCGGCTGCAAAACGCACCATTCTTCTTGTTTTTGCTCTGCAAAGCAGCCTTTTCAAGGGTTGGCTTGGGTGACAAAATGTCTTGTGTAGGCGTGGGTTTGTCTCCCTCTCGCTCTCTCTCCCTAAGATGTGTCCGGCATAGGCCAGGGTGCCACTCGAGGCCCAAACCAATTCTGGTTATCGCTTCTCGGCCTTTTGGCTAAGATCAAGTGTAGTATCTGTTCTTATCAGTTTAATATCTGATACGTCCCCTATCTGGGGACCATATATTAAATGGATTTTTAGAACAGGGAGATGGAAAAAGAGCTTGCTCTGTCCACTCCACGCATTGACCTGGTATTGCAGTACCTCCAGGAACGGTGCACCCCTTCTTAACCCAGTTTCCAAAAGCAGAACTCAATTCACCTGATTCATATTAGCCCGATTTAATGAATTGGAAGAAAGCATACGTCTTCATATGCACCTCAATTTGGCCCATTCACTTTTCACACTTCCTCCTTTTGTTTTTTATCTTTCACACTTTTGACTTTCTTTATTCATCCAAATAGCAAACTCATCACCACTCAACCTGACCAACTCGGCTATGTCCCCGTGCTGCAGTTCTCTGTCTTATCTAGATCATTTGCAATTGAATGGAATAGATCCCTTTTGGACAAAGTGGATTCACCTGCTGCTGCAGTGACCACAGGTGTGATAAGATCTAGAATTGGCATCTGGTGCGATCTCTCCGCTTCCACTCCAAAGAAAGTTACCTGTTTATTCCTATCATGCATTGGTTTTTGGGGTTTTCTTTGAGTAATGATGATCTCTTTAGTAGTCTGTTGGCGCCCTCTCCTGGAGGAATAGTTTGCTTGCTCTTGGACATTCTAAAAGAGAGGTCATGATAGACATTGAGCTTCTGAGCTCAATTGGGGACAGTCATGGGTGATGAATGTTTGCAACCTACTGCGAAGCCTCATACCGCAATATAAGGAACGTCAAATACTAAGAAAGGGCGGCCTATGAAAGAATTACTACTTTCAATAAGTACACTTAAACGGCTAATTGGGAATAGAAAAACTGTAAAAAGCCCTCTGAGAAAGCCCCCCTCTAACCTTTGATAGTAAGCTTTTCTGTAGTCTGCCTGTTGATGTATTTTCCGTTTGAACTGTGCACAACATGAAGAGACGGAACACTGGCGGCTTGTCACAATGCCCCCCGATGACATCACAATAGCGCTGCTGCCTAGAAAACAAGCTGCGCAGAAGAAGTTGTTCTTTGGGTGGGAGGGTGGGCTAGTGGAAGGAGGGGGCAATCTCTTTTTTTCCCGGGTGGTAGGGGGATGACAGGAGAAGGGAAGCGGGTGGTGAGAAAGGTACAGAGGGCAGGGTTTGGGGGCTGGGAAGGAAAGGGAAAAGATTAGGGTTTGGGGATGATGAAAGGGCTTTCTACGGGTAAGGATGGCAAAGGGTGGCAGTGACGGAAAGTCAGGCAACCTGTCCTGTCCGTCTTTTTGTATCGTGAATTGGAAAGACTGCAAGGGGGAGGGGAGTTGCTTGCGCCCTAAAGGAGGAGTTATTCAGATTCATTGCAGTGGGCGGCGGCTGCAAAACGCACCATTCTTCTTGTTTTTGCTCTGCAAAGCAGCCTTTTCAAGGGTTGGCTTGGGTGACAAAATGTCTTGTGTAGGCGTGGGTTTGTCTCCCTCTCGCTCTCTCTCCCTAAGATGTGTCCGGCATAGGCCAGGGTGCCACTCGAGGCCCAAACCAATTCTGGTTATCGCTTCTCGGCCTTTTGGCTAAGATCAAGTGTAGTATCTGTTCTTATCAGTTTAATATCTGATACGTCCCCTATCTGGGGACCATATATTAAATGGATTTTTAGAACAGGGAGATGGAAAAAGAGCTTGCTCTGTCCACTCCACGCATTGACCTGGTATTGCAGTACCTCCAGGAACGGTGCACCCCTTCTTAACCCAGTTTCCAAAAGCAGAACTCAATTCACCTGATTCATATTAGCCCGATTTAATGAATTGGAAGAAAGCATACGTCTTCATATGCACCTCAATTTGGCCCATTCACTTTTCACACTTCCTCCTTTTGTTTTTTATCTTTCACACTTTTGACTTTCTTTATTCATCCAAATAGCAAACTCATCACCACTCAACCTGACCAACTCGGCTATGTCCCCGTGCTGCAGTTCTCTGTCTTATCTAGATCATTTGCAATTGAATGGAATAGATCCCTTTTGGACAAAGTGGATTCACCTGCTGCTGCAGTGACCACAGGTGTGATAAGATCTAGAATTGGCATCTGGTGCGATCTCTCCGCTTCCACTCCAAAGAAAGTTACCTGTTTATTCCTATCATGCATTGGTTTTTGGGGTTTTCTTTGAGTAATGATGATCTCTTTAGTAGTCTGTTGGCGCCCTCTCCTGGAGGAATAGTTTGCTTGCTCTTGGACATTCTAAAAGAGAGGTCATGATAGACATTGAGCTTCTGAGCTCAATTGGGGACAGTCATGGGTGATGAATGTTTGCAACCTACTGCGAAGCCTCATACCGCAATATAAGGAACGTCAAATACTAAGAAAGGGCGGCCTATGAAAGAATTACTACTTTCAATAAGTACACTTAAACGGCTAATTGGGAATAGAAAAACTGTAAAAAGCCCTCTGAGAAAGCCCCCCTCTAACCTTTGATAGTAAGCTTTTCTGTAGTCTGCCTGTTGATGTATTTTCCGTTTGAACTGTGCACAACATGAAGAGACGGAACACTGGCGGCTTGTCACAATGCCCCCCGATGACATCACAATAGCGCTGCTGCCTAGAAAACAAGCTGCGCAGAAGAAGTTGTTCTTTGGGTGGGAGGGTGGGCTAGTGGAAGGAGGGGGCAATCTCTTTTTTTCCCGGGTGGTAGGGGGATGACAGGAGAAGGGAAGCGGGTGGTGAGAAAGGTACAGAGGGCAGGGTTTGGGGGCTGGGAAGGAAAGGGAAAAGATTAGGGTTTGGGGATGATGAAAGGGCTTTCTACGGGTAAGGATGGCAAAGGGTGGCAGTGACGGAAAGTCAGGCAACCTGTCCTGTCCGTCTTTTTGTATCGTGAATTGGAAAGACTGCAAGGGGGAGGGGAGTTGCTTGCGCCCTAAAGGAGGAGTTATTCAGATTCATTGCAGTGGGCGGCGGCTGCAAAACGCACCATTCTTCTTGTTTTTGCTCTGCAAAGCAGCCTTTTCAAGGGTTGGCTTGGGTGACAAAATGTCTTGTGTAGGCGTGGGTTTGTCTCCCTCTCGCTCTCTCTCCCTAAGATGTGTCCGGCATAGGCCAGGGTGCCACTCGAGGCCCAAACCAATTCTGGTTATCGCTTCTCGGCCTTTTGGCTAAGATCAAGTGTAGTATCTGTTCTTATCAGTTTAATATCTGATACGTCCCCTATCTGGGGACCATATATTAAATGGATTTTTAGAACAGGGAGATGGAAAAAGAGCTTGCTCTGTCCACTCCACGCATTGACCTGGTATTGCAGTACCTCCAGGAACGGTGCACCCCTTCTTAACCCAGTTTCCAAAAGCAGAACTCAATTCACCTGATTCATATTAGCCCGATTTAATGAATTGGAAGAAAGCATACGTCTTCATATGCACCTCAATTTGGCCCATTCACTTTTCACACTTCCTCCTTTTGTTTTTTATCTTTCACACTTTTGACTTTCTTTATTCATCCAAATAGCAAACTCATCACCACTCAACCTGACCAACTCGGCTATGTCCCCGTGCTGCAGTTCTCTGTCTTATCTAGATCATTTGCAATTGAATGGAATAGATCCCTTTTGGACAAAGTGGATTCACCTGCTGCTGCAGTGACCACAGGTGTGATAAGATCTAGAATTGGCATCTGGTGCGATCTCTCCGCTTCCACTCCAAAGAAAGTTACCTGTTTATTCCTATCATGCATTGGGTTTTGGGGTTTTCTTTGAGTAATGATGATCTCTTTAGTAGTCTGTTGGCGCCCTCTCCTGGAGGAATAGTTTGCTTGCTCTTGGACATTCTAAAAGAGAGGTCATGATAGACATTGAGCTTCTGAGCTCAATTGGGGACAGTCATGGGTGATGAATGTTTGCAACCTACTGCGAAGCCTCATACCGCAATATAAGGAACGTCAAATACTAAGAAAGGGCGGCCTATGAAAGAATTACTACTTTCAATAAGTACACTTAAACGGCTAATTGGGAATAGAAAAACTGTAAAAAGCCCTCTGAGAAAGCCCCCCTCTAACCTTTGATAGTAAGCTTTTCTGTAGTCTGCCTGTTGATGTATTTTCCGTTTGAACTGTGCACAACATGAAGAGACGGAACACTGGCGGCTTGTCACAATGCCCCCCGATGACATCACAATAGCGCTGCTGCCTAGAAAACAAGCTGCGCAGAAGAAGTTGTTCTTTGGGTGGGAGGGTGGGCTAGTGGAAGGAGGGGGCAATCTCTTTTTTTCCCGGGTGGTAGGGGGATGACAGGAGAAGGGAAGCGGGTGGTGAGAAAGGTACAGAGGGCAGGGTTTGGGGGCTGGGAAGGAAAGGGAAAAGATTAGGGTTTGGGGATGATGAAAGGGCTTTCTACGGGTAAGGATGGCAAAGGGTGGCAGTGACGGAAAGTCAGGCAACCTGTCCTGTCCGTCTTTTTGTATCGTGAATTGGAAAGACTGCAAGGGGGAGGGGAGTTGCTTGCGCCCTAAAGGAGGAGTTATTCAGATTCATTGCAGTGGGCGGCGGCTGCAAAACGCACCATTCTTCTTGTTTTTGCTCTGCAAAGCAGCCTTTTCAAGGGTTGGCTTGGGTGACAAAATGTCTTGTGTAGGCGTGGGTTTGTCTCCCTCTCGCTCTCTCTCCCTAAGATGTGTCCGGCATAGGCCAGGGTGCCACTCGAGGCCCAAACCAATTCTGGTTATCGCTTCTCGGCCTTTTGGCTAAGATCAAGTGTAGTATCTGTTCTTATCAGTTTAATATCTGATACGTCCCCTATCTGGGGACCATATATTAAATGGATTTTTAGAACAGGGAGATGGAAAAAGAGCTTGCTCTGTCCACTCCACGCATTGACCTGGTATTGCAGTACCTCCAGGAACGGTGCACCCCTTCTTAACCCAGTTTCCAAAAGCAGAACTCAATTCACCTGATTCATATTAGCCCGATTTAATGAATTGGAAGAAAGCATACGTCTTCATATGCACCTCAATTTGGCCCATTCACTTTTCACACTTCCTCCTTTTGTTTTTTATCTTTCACACTTTTGACTTTCTTTATTCATCCAAATAGCAAACTCATCACCACTCAACCTGACCAACTCGGCTATGTCCCCGTGCTGCAGTTCTCTGTCTTATCTAGATCATTTGCAATTGAATGGAATAGATCCCTTTTGGACAAAGTGGATTCACCTGCTGCTGCAGTGACCACAGGTGTGATAAGATCTAGAATTGGCATCTGGTGCGATCTCTCCGCTTCCACTCCAAAGAAAGTTACCTGTTTATTCCTATCATGCATTGGTTTTTGGGGTTTTCTTTGAGTAATGATGATCTCTTTAGTAGTCTGTTGGCGCCCTCTCCTGGAGGAATAGTTTGCTTGCTCTTGGACATTCTAAAAGAGAGGTCATGATAGACATTGAGCTTCTGAGCTCAATTGGGGACAGTCATGGGTGATGAATGTTTGCAACCTACTGCGAAGCCTCATACCGCAATATAAGGAACGTCAAATACTAAGAAAGGGCGGCCTATGAAAGAATTACTACTTTCAATAAGTACACTTAAACGGCTAATTGGGAATAGAAAAACTGTAAAAAGCCCTCTGAGAAAGCCCCCCTCTAACCTTTGATAGTAAGCTTTTCTGTAGTCTGCCTGTTGATGTATTTTCCGTTTGAACTGTGCACAACATGAAGAGACGGAACACTGGCGGCTTGTCACAATGCCCCCCGATGACATCACAATAGCGCTGCTGCCTAGAAAACAAGCTGCGCAGAAGAAGTTGTTCTTTGGGTGGGAGGGTGGGCTAGTGGAAGGAGGGGGCAATCTCTTTTTTTCCCGGGTGGTAGGGGGATGACAGGAGAAGGGAAGCGGGTGGTGAGAAAGGTACAGAGGGCAGGGTTTGGGGGCTGGGAAGGAAAGGGAAAAGATTAGGGTTTGGGGATGATGAAAGGGCTTTCTACGGGTAAGGATGGCAAAGGGTGGCAGTGACGGAAAGTCAGGCAACCTGTCCTGTCCGTCTTTTTGTATCGTGAATTGGAAAGACTGCAAGGGGGAGGGGAGTTGCTTGCGCCCTAAAGGAGGAGTTATTCAGATTCATTGCAGTGGGCGGCGGCTGCAAAACGCACCATTCTTCTTGTTTTTGCTCTGCAAAGCAGCCTTTTCAAGGGTTGGCTTGGGTGACAAAATGTCTTGTGTAGGCGTGGGTTTGTCTCCCTCTCGCTCTCTCTCCCTAAGATGTGTCCGGCATAGGCCAGGGTGCCACTCGAGGCCCAAACCAATTCTGGTTATCGCTTCTCGGCCTTTTGGCTAAGATCAAGTGTAGTATCTGTTCTTATCAGTTTAATATCTGATACGTCCCCTATCTGGGGACCATATATTAAATGGATTTTTAGAACAGGGAGATGGAAAAAGAGCTTGCTCTGTCCACTCCACGCATTGACCTGGTATTGCAGTACCTCCAGGAACGGTGCACCCCTTCTTAACCCAGTTTCCAAAAGCAGAACTCAATTCACCTGATTCATATTAGCCCGATTTAATGAATTGGAAGAAAGCATACGTCTTCATATGCACCTCAATTTGGCCCATTCACTTTTCACACTTCCTCCTTTTGTTTTTTATCTTTCACACTTTTGACTTTCTTTATTCATCCAAATAGCAAACTCATCACCACTCAACCTGACCAACTCGGCTATGTCCCCGTGCTGCAGTTCTCTGTCTTATCTAGATCATTTGCAATTGAATGGAATAGATCCCTTTTGGACAAAGTGGATTCACCTGCTGCTGCAGTGACCACAGGTGTGATAAGATCTAGAATTGGCATCTGGTGCGATCTCTCCGCTTCCACTCCAAAGAAAGTTACCTGTTTATTCCTATCATGCATTGGTTTTTGGGGTTTTCTTTGAGTAATGATGATCTCTTTAGTAGTCTGTTGGCGCCCTCTCCTGGAGGAATAGTTTGCTTGCTCTTGGACATTCTAAAAGAGAGGTCATGATAGACATTGAGCTTCTGAGCTCAATTGGGGACAGTCATGGGTGATGAATGTTTGCAACCTACTGCGAAGCCTCATACCGCAATATAAGGAACGTCAAATACTAAGAAAGGGCGGCCTATGAAAGAATTACTACTTTCAATAAGTACACTTAAACGGCTAATTGGGAATAGAAAAACTGTAAAAAGCCCTCTGAGAAAGCCCCCCTCTAACCTTTGATAGTAAGCTTTTCTGTAGTCTGCCTGTTGATGTATTTTCCGTTTGAACTGTGCACAACATGAAGAGACGGAACACTGGCGGCTTGTCACAATGCCCCCCGATGACATCACAATAGCGCTGCTGCCTAGAAAACAAGCTGCGCAGAAGAAGTTGTTCTTTGGGTGGGAGGGTGGGCTAGTGGAAGGAGGGGGCAATCTCTTTTTTTCCCGGGTGGTAGGGGGATGACAGGAGAAGGGAAGCGGGTGGTGAGAAAGGTACAGAGGGCAGGGTTTGGGGGCTGGGAAGGAAAGGGAAAAGATTAGGGTTTGGGGATGATGAAAGGGCTTTCTACGGGTAAGGATGGCAAAGGGTGGCAGTGACGGAAAGTCAGGCAACCTGTCCTGTCCGTCTTTTTGTATCGTGAATTGGAAAGACTGCAAGGGGGAGGGGAGTTGCTTGCGCCCTAAAGGAGGAGTTATTCAGATTCATTGCAGTGGGCGGCGGCTGCAAAACGCACCATTCTTCTTGTTTTTGCTCTGCAAAGCAGCCTTTTCAAGGGTTGGCTTGGGTGACAAAATGTCTTGTGTAGGCGTGGGTTTGTCTCCCTCTCGCTCTCTCTCCCTAAGATGTGTCCGGCATAGGCCAGGGTGCCACTCGAGGCCCAAACCAATTCTGGTTATCGCTTCTCGGCCTTTTGGCTAAGATCCAGTGAGGGAAACCTTGCTGGGTCTGGCCTGTGGGCTTTTACGTGGAAGGCGACTTCCGACGCTGTGAAGACTGCGATCGTGTGCCTTGGGCATATTTCTTGTAATGGCAGCTATAAAGAACACGGTTCGTCTGACTGTCTCGGTGGAGAAGAAGAATTCCCTACAGTTAGGACATATAGTGGAGAGCGTGATCATGGAGCTGGGCGGCATTGAGCTGGATAAAGTGTTTTGTATGCAGGAGTTCCCATCTACTGGTCAGTATGACATTTCATTTTACCATGAGGAAGACTGTCTGAATTTTTACCAAGACCTGCAGAGGCACCATAAGCATGAGTATATGAGGTACATTTCTGTTACTCCTTTATTTTCTGCAGTGGAGAGACCCCTGACTGTTCATATGTATAATCCATTTACTGAGACCACCATGGTAAAGGCCTTTTTGGCAAGATACTGCTCCTCTGTGAAAGGTGGCATTCCCCAGAGAAATGTCTTTAATGTATTCAATGGAAATATTAAATTTTGGGTACGTTTTAGACCTGACCCAGAGGGTGTTGGAGGTATCATGCACCCCCCGGCCAATTTTTCAATTGGTGGGAATAGGGGGTTTCTCCATTACCCTGGGCAACCATCCTTTTGCCGGAGTTGTTTCCGATATGGACACATTAAAGAAAATTGCCAGCAGGGACTTACCTGCAGAAACTGCAAGAAAGCAGGGCATGAGGCTGCTAACTGCCCCTCCCCCCCTGTATGTGACCTGTGTGGGGATGGGGATCATACATGTAAGTCCTGCCCGACCCTTGGGGATCAGTACGTTCTGGAGAGGAGAAATTTTGACAGGAAACAGGCTAGATTTAATGTCCGTGCAAACATTCAACCTGCAAAAATTGTTGAAAAACCTGCAGGAATTGGAATGGAGCCTGTAATGCCTGCTGCAGTGGGGGATTCCCATCCTCCGCCTGCTCCTGCTATTGCTGAGCCTGTGTCTGTTGGGGAGTGTAGTGCTCTGCAGGAGGTCACTGGTGACTTGCAGGTGCTGCAGGCCTCCGCTGATTCTGCACCTGTGCTATGTGAGGTGGCTGAGACTCCAGAGGCTGCTCAGGGGAATGCTGCAATCAGCACTGACTTTCCCCAGCTGAGCAGCCCTGACATGGACACCAGTACTGCTGACCTGTCTGCCCCTGGGGAAATCGCCATGTCATCATCCGACGAGGACGCTGCAGGTAACAGCAAGTATTCCCCTGCTGAGCTAGTGGCCTGCTTCCACAAGGTGGTCTCTAAGAGAAAAGACAAGAGACCAGTGAAGAGGCTGAAGACGGGGCCACGGGAGAAAGTTGATTTCTACTCCCAAAACCCCTTTGAGGTTCTAAGTCCAGACTCCAATGCCAGCACTACTTCTCTTTCAGGGGTCATTGAAGACCCTATATCTCCAGGCCAATGCTTCCTATCTAATGAAGATGTGGCAGGGTTAGCAGATGTTATCCACTTTGCCAGTGGGACTTGAATGGTTTCTGTTTTGATGCTTTTTTTCCTTTGTTTAATTTTTCAGCATGGCTTTGCAACTGAATATTGCCTCTCAGAATGTGAGGGTGTTTCAGTCGTCATATAAGCGTGCGTGTGTGCTTGATTTCTTATCTTCAAAACATTGTGATGTGGTGTGTGTGCAGGAATGTGGTCTGAATAGGGAACCTAAGAAGAGTGAGTGGGGTTTTGGGGAGGTGGTGTGGTCATTTTCTGCTGTAAATAAGAATGATGGGGTGGGGGTTTTGATTCAAAATAAGGACATTAGGATAAAGCAAACTGTAATTGTAGAAGAGGGTAGATGTGTGTGTGTTATTTTATGTTATAGGGGGTGGGAATTTAAGCTTATTAATATCTATGCCCCTGCTGATAAAAATCAGAGACTCGCCCTTTTTGAGAAATTGCGTTTTTTTCTGCATGGTAAAATTCCTATTTTTGTTGTTGGTGATTTAAACTGCATCCTGGACAAAAGGGGCAGAGCTGGTTCATACGAGTCCAAGGTGGACGTGACCGGAAATTTATGGAATCGTTTAATTTCAGAGTTTTCGTTAAAGGACGCTGTGGATTCCAAGCCAGGACCCTTTACCTACCATGCAGATGATGGTCAGACCGAGTCCCGTTTGGACTATTTTTTCTTTTCTTCCACTGGGGTAAAATGTGTTAATTATTCGCAAGAAAGGGTTGTTTTCTCTGATCATGAGTGTCTGGTGGGGAGTTTTGAAATTGCTAATTTGTTTTATGGACGTGGTGTGTGGAAAATGAATGTCAGTCTGTTGCAGGATGAAAGGGTGAAGAAGGATTTTGTAAGGCAGTATGCATGGTGGGCTGCAAGGAAAAAAGGGTTTCCAAATTTATTGTTATGGTGGGATTGGGTGAAAGTGAGAATCAGTGTGTTTTTCAGGAAAGCTGGGTACAGGAAAGCCAGAAAGAGGAGAAATCTGTACAAGTGGCAGAATACGAGGATTTCCTACCTGCATAAATGTAAATCTCTGGGTCTGGATGTAAAGTATGAGCTGGAGAAAGCTAAACGTGAGATGAAAGAGTGGTTTGGGGAGGAGGGCAGGAAAATTATTCTGAGATCTAAAATTGAGGTGAGAGAGAAGAATGAGAAGTGTACCAGTTTCTTCTTTAAGAAGATGTGTGGGGGTGGGCGAGAGATGAATGTAATGTTGGATGAGAATGGTAGTGAGGTGCATGGGAAGGATGTGATCGGTGTAGTGGCTGACTATTATAAGTCCCTGTATGGAGTGAAGGACTGCGATCTGGGGGAGGATGAGGAGGTTCTGAATGTGATTGACAACTTTGTACCTGAATCTGAGTTTCCTTTTTTGCTGAGTGACATTACAGAGGATGAAGTGAAGGAGGTGATTTTTAAGTCTGCTAAAAACAAGTCTCCAGGGGGTGATGGGATCCCTTGGGAGTTCTATAGTAAGTATTGGGATATTGTTGGGAAGGATGTGGTGTCTATTATGAAGTGTTTGTTTTCTGGTTGCAGGATGACGGACAGTATGAAGCAAGGAGTGGTGGTATTGCTGTTTAAGAAAGGTGACAGGCGAGTGGTGGGTAATTGGCGTCCGATCACGCTACTAAATGTGGATTATAAAATATTTGCCAAGCTTTTAGCCAATCGCATGAGGGAGGTAATCTCACATGTTATTATGGAGGATCAGGGGTGTGCGGTTCCTAAGAGGAGGATTCATGAAAATGTGATGTTAGTCAGAGATATGATTGGGGATTGTATGGCGAGGAAGAAGGGGGTGATTGTATGTGTGCTTGATTTTGAGAAGGCATTTGATAGGGTGGCGCATGTGTATTTGTTTTGTGTGTTGAGGAAAATGGGCTTTCCGGAGCATTTGGTTAGTTTATTGTATGGGCTCTATGAAGGGGCTAGAAGTAAGATTCAGGTGAATGGCTTTTTTACTGATAGCTTTGAGATACTTTCTGGGGTTCGGCAGGGGTGCCCTCTGTCACCCATTTTGTTTATTTGTGCTATAGAGCCGTTGTTACAATCTATTAGGAAGGATAAAGTGGTTAAAGGTCTATTGGTTCCGGGTAGTGGAGGAAAACATGTTAAAGCTTTAGGCTATATGGATGACATTTGTATTCTCTGTGAGAATGTCTGTGACGTGTCGAGAGTCAAGCTTCTGGTTAATTTGTTTTGTGTGGCTTCTGCCTTTAAAATTAATTGGGCCAAAAGTAAGATGAAAGGTTTTGGTCTGCCACGTGTTTTACATGATGATCAGATGGAGTGTGTCAGTTCCAGTGTTAGGATCTTAGGTATGGATTTTGATGAAGAGCTGAAAGGTAAGGAAAGTTGGGAGGAGTTAGGGGGTAAAATAGCTAAAAAATTGGAGTTCTGGAGGTTGAGGGATTTGTCCTTTACAGGAAAGGTCTTGATTGTGAAGAGTATCATTTTGCCTATGATACTTTATATTGCTTTGGTTTTTCCTCCATCAACTGTGGCTTTGAAAAAGATAAATCGGGTGCTTTTCTTGTTTTTGTGGGGATGCGGCATGGAAAGGGCGAAACGGGAGATATTGATGAAAAAGAAAAAGCATGGTGGTTTGGATTTTCCAAACTTGGAGGTTTTTATTGGTATAAACTATGTGGCTTTTTTCTGTGAGGTTTTTTCTAAAGATACTAAAGCCTCTTGTATGTTGAAGTATCAAGCAGGTTCTATGCTAGGAAGGCTGAAGTGGACTGTGCAGGATCTGAGGAAACCTTTTGCCTTCATTTGTCCTGAGTGGTACCTGTTTGTTGAGCTGTTTGTGAAGAAGTTCAGACTTGAGAAGTTTACTGTGAGTCAGTTCATGAAGGAGAAAAAGGAGATAAAAAGGTTGTGTGTGGACGGTTTTGCATGTGGTATCAGTGGTTTGAAATCTGCTGAGTATGAGGAAGTATGGGAAAAACTGAAAAAGTATGAAATCTCTAACAAACAGAAAGATTTGTTATGGATGTCTTGGCATGGTGTGCTGCCGGTAAGATCTGTTCAGAAGAGGAGGGGATTGGTACCCTCAGAGAGGTGCCCGAGGACTGGATGTGGTGATACTGAGGATGTGGAACATGTTTTCTGGTCTTGTGGACATGCAAAGGACGTATGGAGTAATTTGGGTAAGTTGTGTTGGGAGTTGACGGGTGTAAGAGCTTTAACAGCTAAAATGGTTATGTTTGGTCTGTGTAGCTTGAGCACGAGGAAAGAAAGAGTGTTTTGGTTGTTTCTGGCATGTGTGAAGGAAGTTCTGTGGAATACCAGGAATTTGTATGTATATAGGAATGAGAATCTTGAAGTGAATGATTGTGTCAGGATGGTTTTGGACAAACTGTATTTCTGCTATAAATGGGATGGTGAAAGAGGTATGGATGCTGAGGGTGAATGGAAATTTCTGAAATGGAAACACTGGGTGTAATGGTTTATACTTTTCTGCTTTTGGTTACTGATTTACGGCTATGGGTGTGTTATACACATTTTTATCACTCTTTTGAAATAAAATTGCCATGAGGATGAGTTTACGTTGCATCCGGTTAAGTTGTGAAACCTCTCTGAGGTGACACTTCTGATTCTGGATGATTACGCAACCTGAATGGTTTAAAAAAAAAAAAAAAAATCTGTTCTTATCAGTTTAATATCTGATACGTCCCCTATCTGGGGACCATATATTAAATGGATTTTTAGAACAGGGAGATGGAAAAAGAGCTTGCTCTGTCCACTCCACGCATTGACCTGGTATTGCAGTACCTCCAGGAACGGTGCACCCCTTCTTAACCCAGTTTCCAAAAGCAGAACTCAATTCACCTGATTCATATTAGCCCGATTTAATGAATTGGAAGAAAGCATACGTCTTCATATGCACCTCAATTTGGCCCATTCACTTTTCACACTTCCTCCTTTTGTTTTTTATCTTTCACACTTTTGACTTTCTTTATTCATCCAAATAGCAAACTCATCACCACTCAACCTGACCAACTCGGCTATGTCCCCGTGCTGCAGTTCTCTGTCTTATCTAGATCATTTGCAATTGAATGGAATAGATCCCTTTTGGACAAAGTGGATTCACCTGCTGCTGCAGTGACCACAGGTGTGATAAGATCTAGAATTGGCATCTGGTGCGATCTCTCCGCTTCCACTCCAAAGAAAGTTACCTGTTTATTCCTATCATGCATTGGTTTTTGGGGTTTTCTTTGAGTAATGATGATCTCTTTAGTAGTCTGTTGGCGCCCTCTCCTGGAGGAATAGTTTGCTTGCTCTTGGACATTCTAAAAGAGAGGTCATGATAGACATTGAGCTTCTGAGCTCAATTGGGGACAGTCATGGGTGATGAATGTTTGCAACCTACTGCGAAGCCTCATACCGCAATATAAGGAACGTCAAATACTAAGAAAGGGCGGCCTATGAAAGAATTACTACTTTCAATAAGTACACTTAAACGGCTAATTGGGAATAGAAAAACTGTAAAAAGCCCTCTGAGAAAGCCCCCCTCTAACCTTTGATAGTAAGCTTTTCTGTAGTCTGCCTGTTGATGTATTTTCCGTTTGAACTGTGCACAACATGAAGAGACGGAACACTGGCGGCTTGTCACAATGCCCCCCGATGACATCACAATAGCGCTGCTGCCTAGAAAACAAGCTGCGCAGAAGAAGTTGTTCTTTGGGTGGGAGGGTGGGCTAGTGGAAGGAGGGGGCAATCTCTTTTTTTCCCGGGTGGTAGGGGGATGACAGGAGAAGGGAAGCGGGTGGTGAGAAAGGTACAGAGGGCAGGGTTTGGGGGCTGGGAAGGAAAGGGAAAAGATTAGGGTTTGGGGATGATGAAAGGGCTTTCTACGGGTAAGGATGGCAAAGGGTGGCAGTGACGGAAAGTCAGGCAACCTGTCCTGTCCGTCTTTTTGTATCGTGAATTGGAAAGACTGCAAGGGGGAGGGGAGTTGCTTGCGCCCTAAAGGAGGAGTTATTCAGATTCATTGCAGTGGGCGGCGGCTGCAAAACGCACCATTCTTCTTGTTTTTGCTCTGCAAAGCAGCCTTTTCAAGGGTTGGCTTGGGTGACAAAATGTCTTGTGTAGGCGTGGGTTTGTCTCCCTCTCGCTCTCTCTCCCTAAGATGTGTCCGGCATAGGCCAGGGTGCCACTCGAGGCCCAAACCAATTCTGGTTATCGCTTCTCGGCCTTTTGGCTAAGATCAAGTGTAGTATCTGTTCTTATCAGTTTAATATCTGATACGTCCCCTATCTGGGGACCATATATTAAATGGATTTTTAGAACAGGGAGATGGAAAAAGAGCTTGCTCTGTCCACTCCACGCATTGACCTGGTATTGCAGTACCTCCAGGAACGGTGCACCCCTTCTTAACCCAGTTTCCAAAAGCAGAACTCAATTCACCTGATTCATATTAGCCCGATTTAATGAATTGGAAGAAAGCATACGTCTTCATATGCACCTCAATTTGGCCCATTCACTTTTCACACTTCCTCCTTTTGTTTTTTATCTTTCACACTTTTGACTTTCTTTATTCATCCAAATAGCAAACTCATCACCACTCAACCTGACCAACTCGGCTATGTCCCCGTGCTGCAGTTCTCTGTCTTATCTAGATCATTTGCAATTGAATGGAATAGATCCCTTTTGGACAAAGTGGATTCACCTGCTGCTGCAGTGACCACAGGTGTGATAAGATCTAGAATTGGCATCTGGTGCGATCTCTCCGCTTCCACTCCAAAGAAAGTTACCTGTTTATTCCTATCATGCATTGGTTTTTGGGGTTTTCTTTGAGTAATGATGATCTCTTTAGTAGTCTGTTGGCGCCCTCTCCTGGAGGAATAGTTTGCTTGCTCTTGGACATTCTAAAAGAGAGGTCATGATAGACATTGAGCTTCTGAGCTCAATTGGGGACAGTCATGGGTGATGAATGTTTGCAACCTACTGCGAAGCCTCATACCGCAATATAAGGAACGTCAAATACTAAGAAAGGGCGGCCTATGAAAGAATTACTACTTTCAATAAGTACACTTAAACGGCTAATTGGGAATAGAAAAACTGTAAAAAGCCCTCTGAGAAAGCCCCCCTCTAACCTTTGATAGTAAGCTTTTCTGTAGTCTGCCTGTTGATGTATTTTCCGTTTGAACTGTGCACAACATGAAGAGACGGAACACTGGCGGCTTGTCACAATGCCCCCCGATGACATCACAATAGCGCTGCTGCCTAGAAAACAAGCTGCGCAGAAGAAGTTGTTCTTTGGGTGGGAGGGTGGGCTAGTGGAAGGAGGGGGCAATCTCTTTTTTTCCCGGGTGGTAGGGGGATGACAGGAGAAGGGAAGCGGGTGGTGAGAAAGGTACAGAGGGCAGGGTTTGGGGGCTGGGAAGGAAAGGGAAAAGATTAGGGTTTGGGGATGATGAAAGGGCTTTCTACGGGTAAGGATGGCAAAGGGTGGCAGTGACGGAAAGTCAGGCAACCTGTCCTGTCCGTCTTTTTGTATCGTGAATTGGAAAGACTGCAAGGGGGAGGGGAGTTGCTTGCGCCCTAAAGGAGGAGTTATTCAGATTCATTGCAGTGGGCGGCGGCTGCAAAACGCACCATTCTTCTTGTTTTTGCTCTGCAAAGCAGCCTTTTCAAGGGTTGGCTTGGGTGACAAAATGTCTTGTGTAGGCGTGGGTTTGTCTCCCTCTCGCTCTCTCTCCCTAAGATGTGTCCGGCATAGGCCAGGGTGCCACTCGAGGCCCAAACCAATTCTGGTTATCGCTTCTCGGCCTTTTGGCTAAGATCAAGTGTAGTATCTGTTCTTATCAGTTTAATATCTGATACGTCCCCTATCTGGGGACCATATATTAAATGGATTTTTAGAACAGGGAGATGGAAAAAGAGCTTGCTCTGTCCACTCCACGCATTGACCTGGTATTGCAGTACCTCCAGGAACGGTGCACCCCTTCTTAACCCAGTTTCCAAAAGCAGAACTCAATTCACCTGATTCATATTAGCCCGATTTAATGAATTGGAAGAAAGCATACGTCTTCATATGCACCTCAATTTGGCCCATTCACTTTTCACACTTCCTCCTTTTGTTTTTTATCTTTCACACTTTTGACTTTCTTTATTCATCCAAATAGCAAACTCATCACCACTCAACCTGACCAACTCGGCTATGTCCCCGTGCTGCAGTTCTCTGTCTTATCTAGATCATTTGCAATTGAATGGAATAGATCCCTTTTGGACAAAGTGGATTCACCTGCTGCTGCAGTGACCACAGGTGTGATAAGATCTAGAATTGGCATCTGGTGCGATCTCTCCGCTTCCACTCCAAAGAAAGTTACCTGTTTATTCCTATCATGCATTGGTTTTTGGGGTTTTCTTTGAGTAATGATGATCTCTTTAGTAGTCTGTTGGCGCCCTCTCCTGGAGGAATAGTTTGCTTGCTCTTGGACATTCTAAAAGAGAGGTCATGATAGACATTGAGCTTCTGAGCTCAATTGGGGACAGTCATGGGTGATGAATGTTTGCAACCTACTGCGAAGCCTCATACCGCAATATAAGGAACGTCAAATACTAAGAAAGGGCGGCCTATGAAAGAATTACTACTTTCAATAAGTACACTTAAACGGCTAATTGGGAATAGAAAAACTGTAAAAAGCCCTCTGAGAAAGCCCCCCTCTAACCTTTGATAGTAAGCTTTTCTGTAGTCTGCCTGTTGATGTATTTTCCGTTTGAACTGTGCACAACATGAAGAGACGGAACACTGGCGGCTTGTCACAATGCCCCCCGATGACATCACAATAGCGCTGCTGCCTAGAAAACAAGCTGCGCAGAAGAAGTTGTTCTTTGGGTGGGAGGGTGGGCTAGTGGAAGGAGGGGGCAATCTCTTTTTTTCCCGGGTGGTAGGGGGATGACAGGAGAAGGGAAGCGGGTGGTGAGAAAGGTACAGAGGGCAGGGTTTGGGGGCTGGGAAGGAAAGGGAAAAGATTAGGGTTTGGGGATGATGAAAGGGCTTTCTACGGGTAAGGATGGCAAAGGGTGGCAGTGACGGAAAGTCAGGCAACCTGTCCTGTCCGTCTTTTTGTATCGTGAATTGGAAAGACTGCAAGGGGGAGGGGAGTTGCTTGCGCCCTAAAGGAGGAGTTATTCAGATTCATTGCAGTGGGCGGCGGCTGCAAAACGCACCATTCTTCTTGTTTTTGCTCTGCAAAGCAGCCTTTTCAAGGGTTGGCTTGGGTGACAAAATGTCTTGTGTAGGCGTGGGTTTGTCTCCCTCTCGCTCTCTCTCCCTAAGATGTGTCCGGCATAGGCCAGGGTGCCACTCGAGGCCCAAACCAATTCTGGTTATCGCTTCTCGGCCTTTTGGCTAAGATCAAGTGTAGTATCTGTTCTTATCAGTTTAATATCTGATACGTCCCCTATCTGGGGACCATATATTAAATGGATTTTTAGAACAGGGAGATGGAAAAAGAGCTTGCTCTGTCCACTCCACGCATTGACCTGGTATTGCAGTACCTCCAGGAACGGTGCACCCCTTCTTAACCCAGTTTCCAAAAGCAGAACTCAATTCACCTGATTCATATTAGCCCGATTTAATGAATTGGAAGAAAGCATACGTCTTCATATGCACCTCAATTTGGCCCATTCACTTTTCACACTTCCTCCTTTTGTTTTTTATCTTTCACACTTTTGACTTTCTTTATTCATCCAAATAGCAAACTCATCACCACTCAACCTGACCAACTCGGCTATGTCCCCGTGCTGCAGTTCTCTGTCTTATCTAGATCATTTGCAATTGAATGGAATAGATCCCTTTTGGACAAAGTGGATTCACCTGCTGCTGCAGTGACCACAGGTGTGATAAGATCTAGAATTGGCATCTGGTGCGATCTCTCCGCTTCCACTCCAAATAAAGTTACCTGTTTATTCCTATCATGCATTGGTTTTTGGGGTTTTCTTTGAGTAATGATGATCTCTTTAGTAGTCTGTTGGCGCCCTCTCCTGGAGGAATAGCTTGCTTGCTCTTGGACATTCTAAAAGAGAGGTCATGATAGACATTGAGCTTCTGAGCTCAATTGGGGACAGTCATGGGTGATGAATGTTTGCAACCTACTGCGAAGCCTCATACCGCAATATAAGGAACGTCAAATACTAAGAAAGGGCGGCCTATGAAAGAATTACTACTTTCAATAAGTACACTTAAACGGCTAATTGGGAATAGAAAAACTGTAAAAAGCCCTCTGAGAAAGCCCCCCTCTAACCTTTGATAGTAAGCTTTTCTGTAGTCTGCCTGTTGATGTATTTTCCGTTTGAACTGTGCACAACATGAAGAGACGGAACACTGGCGGCTTGTCACAATGCCCCCCGATGACATCACAATAGCGCTGCTGCCTAGAAAACAAGCTGCGCAGAAGAAGTTGTTCTTTGGGTGGGAGGGTGGGCTAGTGGAAGGAGGGGGCAATCTCTTTTTTTCCCGGGTGGTAGGGGGATGACAGGAGAAGGGAAGCGGGTGGTGAGAAAGGTACAGAGGGCAGGGTTTGGGGGCTGGGAAGGAAAGGGAAAAGATTAGGGTTTGGGGATGATGAAAGGGCTTTCTACGGGTAAGGATGGCAAAGGGTGGCAGTGACGGAAAGTCAGGCAACCTGTCCTGTCCGTCTTTTTGTATCGTGAATTGGAAAGACTGCAAGGGGGAGGGGAGTTGCTTGCGCCCTAAAGGAGGAGTTATTCAGATTCATTGCAGTGGGCGGCGGCTGCAAAACGCACCATTCTTCTTGTTTTTGCTCTGCAAAGCAGCCTTTTCAAGGGTTGGCTTGGGTGACAAAATGTCTTGTGTAGGCGTGGGTTTGTCTCCCTCTCGCTCTCTCTCCCTAAGATGTGTCCGGCATAGGCCAGGGTGCCACTCGAGGCCCAAACCAATTCTGGTTATCGCTTCTCGGCCTTTTGGCTAAGATCAAGTGTAGTATCTGTTCTTATCAGTTTAATATCTGATACGTCCCCTATCTGGGGACCATATATTAAATGGATTTTTAGAACAGGGAGATGGAAAAAGAGCTTGCTCTGTCCACTCCACGCATTGACCTGGTATTGCAGTACCTCCAGGAACGGTGCACCCCTTCTTAACCCAGTTTCCAAAAGCAGAACTCAATTCACCTGATTCATATTAGCCCGATTTAATGAATTGGAAGAAAGCATACGTCTTCATATGCACCTCAATTTGGCCCATTCACTTTTCACACTTCCTCCTTTTGTTTTTTATCTTTCACACTTTTGACTTTCTTTATTCATCCAAATAGCAAACTCATCACCACTCAACCTGACCAACTCGGCTATGTCCCCGTGCTGCAGTTCTCTGTCTTATCTAGATCATTTGCAATTGAATGGAATAGATCCCTTTTGGACAAAGTGGATTCACCTGCTGCTGCAGTGACCACAGGTGTGATAAGATCTAGAATTGGCATCTGGTGCGATCTCTCCGCTTCCACTCCAAAGAAAGTTACCTGTTTATTCCTATCATGCATTGGTTTTTGGGGTTTTCTTTGAGTAATGATGATCTCTTTAGTAGTCTGTTGGCGCCCTCTCCTGGAGGAATAGTTTGCTTGCTCTTGGACATTCTAAAAGAGAGGTCATGATAGACATTGAGCTTCTGAGCTCAATTGGGGACAGTCATGGGTGATGAATGTTTGCAACCTACTGCGAAGCCTCATACCGCAATATAAGGAACGTCAAATACTAAGAAAGGGCGGCCTATGAAAGAATTACTACTTTCAATAAGTACACTTAAACGGCTAATTGGGAATAGAAAAACTGTAAAAAGCCCTCTGAGAAAGCCCCCCTCTAACCTTTGATAGTAAGCTTTTCTGTAGTCTGCCTGTTGATGTATTTTCCGTTTGAACTGTGCACAACATGAAGAGACGGAACACTGGCGGCTTGTCACAATGCCCCCCGATGACATCACAATAGCGCTGCTGCCTAGAAAACAAGCTGCGCAGAAGAAGTTGTTCTTTGGGTGGGAGGGTGGGCTAGTGGAAGGAGGGGGCAATCTCTTTTTTTCCCGGGTGGTAGGGGGATGACAGGAGAAGGGAAGCGGGTGGTGAGAAAGGTACAGAGGGCAGGGTTTGGGGGCTGGGAAGGAAAGGGAAAAGATTAGGGTTTGGGGATGATGAAAGGGCTTTCTACGGGTAAGGATGGCAAAGGGTGGCAGTGACGGAAAGTCAGGCAACCTGTCCTGTCCGTCTTTTTGTATCGTGAATTGGAAAGACTGCAAGGGGGAGGGGAGTTGCTTGCGCCCTAAAGGAGGAGTTATTCAGATTCATTGCAGTGGGCGGCGGCTGCAAAACGCACCATTCTTCTTGTTTTTGCTCTGCAAAGCAGCCTTTTCAAGGGTTGGCTTGGGTGACAAAATGTCTTGTGTAGGCGTGGGTTTGTCTCCCTCTCGCTCTCTCTCCCTAAGATGTGTCCGGCATAGGCCAGGGTGCCACTCGAGGCCCAAACCAATTCTGGTTATCGCTTCTCGGCCTTTTGGCTAAGATCAAGTGTAGTATCTGTTCTTATCAGTTTAATATCTGATACGTCCCCTATCTGGGGACCATATATTAAATGGATTTTTAGAACAGGGAGATGGAAAAAGAGCTTGCTCTGTCCACTCCACGCATTGACCTGGTATTGCAGTACCTCCAGGAACGGTGCACCCCTTCTTAACCCAGTTTCCAAAAGCAGAACTCAATTCACCTGATTCATATTAGCCCGATTTAATGAATTGGAAGAAAGCATACGTCTTCATATGCACCTCAATTTGGCCCATTCACTTTTCACACTTCCTCCTTTTGTTTTTTATCTTTCACACTTTTGACTTTCTTTATTCATCCAAATAGCAAACTCATCACCACTCAACCTGACCAACTCGGCTATGTCCCCGTGCTGCAGTTCTCTGTCTTATCTAGATCATTTGCAATTGAATGGAATAGATCCCTTTTGGACAAAGTGGATTCACCTGCTGCTGCAGTGACCACAGGTGTGATAAGATCTAGAATTGGCATCTGGTGCGATCTCTCCGCTTCCACTCCAAAGAAAGTTACCTGTTTATTCCTATCATGCATTGGTTTTTGGGGTTTTCTTTGAGTAATGATGATCTCTTTAGTAGTCTGTTGGCGCCCTCTCCTGGAGGAATAGTTTGCTTGCTCTTGGACATTCTAAAAGAGAGGTCATGATAGACATTGAGCTTCTGAGCTCAATTGGGGACAGTCATGGGTGATGAATGTTTGCAACCTACTGCGAAGCCTCATACCGCAATATAAGGAACGTCAAATACTAAGAAAGGGCGGCCTATGAAAGAATTACTACTTTCAATAAGTACACTTAAACGGCTAATTGGGAATAGAAAAACTGTAAAAAGCCCTCTGAGAAAGCCCCCCTCTAACCTTTGATAGTAAGCTTTTCTGTAGTCTGCCTGTTGATGTATTTTCCGTTTGAACTGTGCACAACATGAAGAGACGGAACACTGGCGGCTTGTCACAATGCCCCCCGATGACATCACAATAGCGCTGCTGCCTAGAAAACAAGCTGCGCAGAAGAAGTTGTTCTTTGGGTGGGAGGGTGGGCTAGTGGAAGGAGGGGGCAATCTCTTTTTTTCCCGGGTGGTAGGGGGATGACAGGAGAAGGGAAGCGGGTGGTGAGAAAGGTACAGAGGGCAGGGTTTGGGGGCTGGGAAGGAAAGGGAAAAGATTAGGGTTTGGGGATGATGAAAGGGCTTTCTACGGGTAAGGATGGCAAAGGGTGGCAGTGACGGAAAGTCAGGCAACCTGTCCTGTCCGTCTTTTTGTATCGTGAATTGGAAAGACTGCAAGGGGGAGGGGAGTTGCTTGCGCCCTAAAGGAGGAGTTATTCAGATTCATTGCAGTGGGCGGCGGCTGCAAAACGCACCATTCTTCTTGTTTTTGCTCTGCAAAGCAGCCTTTTCAAGGGTTGGCTTGGGTGACAAAATGTCTTGTGTAGGCGTGGGTTTGTCTCCCTCTCGCTCTCTCTCCCTAAGATGTGTCCGGCATAGGCCAGGGTGCCACTCGAGGCCCAAACCAATTCTGGTTATCGCTTCTCGGCCTTTTGGCTAAGATCAAGTGTAGTATCTGTTCTTATCAGTTTAATATCTGATACGTCCCCTATCTGGGGACCATATATTAAATGGATTTTTAGAACAGGGAGATGGAAAAAGAGCTTGCTCTGTCCACTCCACGCATTGACCTGGTATTGCAGTACCTCCAGGAACGGTGCACCCCTTCTTAACCCAGTTTCCAAAAGCAGAACTCAATTCACCTGATTCATATTAGCCCGATTTAATGAATTGGAAGAAAGCATACGTCTTCATATGCACCTCAATTTGGCCCATTCACTTTTCACACTTCCTCCTTTTGTTTTTTATCTTTCACACTTTTGACTTTCTTTATTCATCCAAATAGCAAACTCATCACCACTCAACCTGACCAACTCGGCTATGTCCCCGTGCTGCAGTTCTCTGTCTTATCTAGATCATTTGCAATTGAATGGAATAGATCCCTTTTGGACAAAGTGGATTCACCTGCTGCTGCAGTGACCACAGGTGTGATAAGATCTAGAATTGGCATCTGGTGCGATCTCTCCGCTTCCACTCCAAAGAAAGTTACCTGTTTATTCCTATCATGCATTGGTTTTTGGGGTTTTCTTTGAGTAATGATGATCTCTTTAGTAGTCTGTTGGCGCCCTCTCCTGGAGGAATAGTTTGCTTGCTCTTGGACATTCTAAAAGAGAGGTCATGATAGACATTGAGCTTCTGAGCTCAATTGGGGACAGTCATGGGTGATGAATGTTTGCAACCTACTGCGAAGCCTCATACCGCAATATAAGGAACGTCAAATACTAAGAAAGGGCGGCCTATGAAAGAATTACTACTTTCAATAAGTACACTTAAACGGCTAATTGGGAATAGAAAAACTGTAAAAAGCCCTCTGAGAAAGCCCCCCTCTAACCTTTGATAGTAAGCTTTTCTGTAGTCTGCCTGTTGATGTATTTTCCGTTTGAACTGTGCACAACATGAAGAGACGGAACACTGGCGGCTTGTCACAATGCCCCCCGATGACATCACAATAGCGCTGCTGCCTAGAAAACAAGCTGCGCAGAAGAAGTTGTTCTTTGGGTGGGAGGGTGGGCTAGTGGAAGGAGGGGGCAATCTCTTTTTTTCCCGGGTGGTAGGGGGATGACAGGAGAAGGGAAGCGGGTGGTGAGAAAGGTACAGAGGGCAGGGTTTGGGGGCTGGGAAGGAAAGGGAAAAGATTAGGGTTTGGGGATGATGAAAGGGCTTTCTACGGGTAAGGATGGCAAAGGGTGGCAGTGACGGAAAGTCAGGCAACCTGTCCTGTCCGTCTTTTTGTATCGTGAATTGGAAAGACTGCAAGGGGGAGGGGAGTTGCTTGCGCCCTAAAGGAGGAGTTATTCAGATTCATTGCAGTGGGCGGCGGCTGCAAAACGCACCATTCTTCTTGTTTTTGCTCTGCAAAGCAGCCTTTTCAAGGGTTGGCTTGGGTGACAAAATGTCTTGTGTAGGCGTGGGTTTGTCTCCCTCTCGCTCTCTCTCCCTAAGATGTGTCCGGCATAGGCCAGGGTGCCACTCGAGGCCCAAACCAATTCTGGTTATCGCTTCTCGGCCTTTTGGCTAAGATCAAGTGTAGTATCTGTTCTTATCAGTTTAATATCTGATACGTCCCCTATCTGGGGACCATATATTAAATGGATTTTTAGAACAGGGAGATGGAAAAAGAGCTTGCTCTGTCCACTCCACGCATTGACCTGGTATTGCAGTACCTCCAGGAACGGTGCACCCCTTCTTAACCCAGTTTCCAAAAGCAGAACTCAATTCACCTGATTCATATTAGCCCGATTTAATGAATTGGAAGAAAGCATACGTCTTCATATGCACCTCAATTTGGCCCATTCACTTTTCACACTTCCTCCTTTTGTTTTTTATCTTTCACACTTTTGACTTTCTTTATTCATCCAAATAGCAAACTCATCACCACTCAACCTGACCAACTCGGCTATGTCCCCGTGCTGCAGTTCTCTGTCTTATCTAGATCATTTGCAATTGAATGGAATAGATCCCTTTTGGACAAAGTGGATTCACCTGCTGCTGCAGTGACCACAGGTGTGATAAGATCTAGAATTGGCATCTGGTGCGATCTCTCCGCTTCCACTCCAAATAAAGTTACCTGTTTATTCCTATCATGCATTGGTTTTTGGGGTTTTCTTTGAGTAATGATGATCTCTTTAGTAGTCTGTTGGCGCCCTCTCCTGGAGGAATAGCTTGCTTGCTCTTGGACATTCTAAAAGAGAGGTCATGATAGACATTGAGCTTCTGAGCTCAATTGGGGACAGTCATGGGTGATGAATGTTTGCAACCTACTGCGAAGCCTCATACCGCAATATAAGGAACGTCAAATACTAAGAAAGGGCGGCCTATGAAAGAATTACTACTTTCAATAAGTACACTTAAACGGCTAATTGGGAATAGAAAAACTGTAAAAAGCCCTCTGAGAAAGCCCCCCTCTAACCTTTGATAGTAAGCTTTTCTGTAGTCTGCCTGTTGATGTATTTTCCGTTTGAACTGTGCACAACATGAAGAGACGGAACACTGGCGGCTTGTCACAATGCCCCCCGATGACATCACAATAGCGCTGCTGCCTAGAAAACAAGCTGCGCAGAAGAAGTTGTTCTTTGGGTGGGAGGGTGGGCTAGTGGAAGGAGGGGGCAATCTCTTTTTTTCCCGGGTGGTAGGGGGATGACAGGAGAAGGGAAGCGGGTGGTGAGAAAGGTACAGAGGGCAGGGTTTGGGGGCTGGGAAGGAAAGGGAAAAGATTAGGGTTTGGGGATGATGAAAGGGCTTTCTACGGGTAAGGATGGCAAAGGGTGGCAGTGACGGAAAGTCAGGCAACCTGTCCTGTCCGTCTTTTTGTATCGTGAATTGGAAAGACTGCAAGGGGGAGGGGAGTTGCTTGCGCCCTAAAGGAGGAGTTATTCAGATTCATTGCAGTGGGCGGCGGCTGCAAAACGCACCATTCTTCTTGTTTTTGCTCTGCAAAGCAGCCTTTTCAAGGGTTGGCTTGGGTGACAAAATGTCTTGTGTAGGCGTGGGTTTGTCTCCCTCTCGCTCTCTCTCCCTAAGATGTGTCCGGCATAGGCCAGGGTGCCACTCGAGGCCCAAACCAATTCTGGTTATCGCTTCTCGGCCTTTTGGCTAAGATCAAGTGTAGTATCTGTTCTTATCAGTTTAATATCTGATACGTCCCCTATCTGGGGACCATATATTAAATGGATTTTTAGAACAGGGAGATGGAAAAAGAGCTTGCTCTGTCCACTCCACGCATTGACCTGGTATTGCAGTACCTCCAGGAACGGTGCACCCCTTCTTAACCCAGTTTCCAAAAGCAGAACTCAATTCACCTGATTCATATTAGCCCGATTTAATGAATTGGAAGAAAGCATACGTCTTCATATGCACCTCAATTTGGCCCATTCACTTTTCACACTTCCTCCTTTTGTTTTTTATCTTTCACACTTTTGACTTTCTTTATTCATCCAAATAGCAAACTCATCACCACTCAACCTGACCAACTCGGCTATGTCCCCGTGCTGCAGTTCTCTGTCTTATCTAGATCATTTGCAATTGAATGGAATAGATCCCTTTTGGACAAAGTGGATTCACCTGCTGCTGCAGTGACCACAGGTGTGATAAGATCTAGAATTGGCATCTGGTGCGATCTCTCCGCTTCCACTCCAAAGAAAGTTACCTGTTTATTCCTATCATGCATTGGTTTTTGGGGTTTTCTTTGAGTAATGATGATCTCTTTAGTAGTCTGTTGGCGCCCTCTCCTGGAGGAATAGTTTGCTTGCTCTTGGACATTCTAAAAGAGAGGTCATGATAGACATTGAGCTTCTGAGCTCAATTGGGGACAGTCATGGGTGATGAATGTTTGCAACCTACTGCGAAGCCTCATACCGCAATATAAGGAACGTCAAATACTAAGAAAGGGCGGCCTATGAAAGAATTACTACTTTCAATAAGTACACTTAAACGGCTAATTGGGAATAGAAAAACTGTAAAAAGCCCTCTGAGAAAGCCCCCCTCTAACCTTTGATAGTAAGCTTTTCTGTAGTCTGCCTGTTGATGTATTTTCCGTTTGAACTGTGCACAACATGAAGAGACGGAACACTGGCGGCTTGTCACAATGCCCCCCGATGACATCACAATAGCGCTGCTGCCTAGAAAACAAGCTGCGCAGAAGAAGTTGTTCTTTGGGTGGGAGGGTGGGCTAGTGGAAGGAGGGGGCAATCTCTTTTTTTCCCGGGTGGTAGGGGGATGACAGGAGAAGGGAAGCGGGTGGTGAGAAAGGTACAGAGGGCAGGGTTTGGGGGCTGGGAAGGAAAGGGAAAAGATTAGGGTTTGGGGATGATGAAAGGGCTTTCTACGGGTAAGGATGGCAAAGGGTGGCAGTGACGGAAAGTCAGGCAACCTGTCCTGTCCGTCTTTTTGTATCGTGAATTGGAAAGACTGCAAGGGGGAGGGGAGTTGCTTGCGCCCTAAAGGAGGAGTTATTCAGATTCATTGCAGTGGGCGGCGGCTGCAAAACGCACCATTCTTCTTGTTTTTGCTCTGCAAAGCAGCCTTTTCAAGGGTTGGCTTGGGTGACAAAATGTCTTGTGTAGGCGTGGGTTTGTCTCCCTCTCGCTCTCTCTCCCTAAGATGTGTCCGGCATAGGCCAGGGTGCCACTCGAGGCCCAAACCAATTCTGGTTATCGCTTCTCGGCCTTTTGGCTAAGATCAAGTGTAGTATCTGTTCTTATCAGTTTAATATCTGATACGTCCCCTATCTGGGGACCATATATTAAATGGATTTTTAGAACAGGGAGATGGAAAAAGAGCTTGCTCTGTCCACTCCACGCATTGACCTGGTATTGCAGTACCTCCAGGAACGGTGCACCCCTTCTTAACCCAGTTTCCAAAAGCAGAACTCAATTCACCTGATTCATATTAGCCCGATTTAATGAATTGGAAGAAAGCATACGTCTTCATATGCACCTCAATTTGGCCCATTCACTTTTCACACTTCCTCCTTTTGTTTTTTATCTTTCACACTTTTGACTTTCTTTATTCATCCAAATAGCAAACTCATCACCACTCAACCTGACCAACTCGGCTATGTCCCCGTGCTGCAGTTCTCTGTCTTATCTAGATCATTTGCAATTGAATGGAATAGATCCCTTTTGGACAAAGTGGATTCACCTGCTGCTGCAGTGACCACAGGTGTGATAAGATCTAGAATTGGCATCTGGTGCGATCTCTCCGCTTCCACTCCAAAGAAAGTTACCTGTTTATTCCTATCATGCATTGGTTTTTGGGGTTTTCTTTGAGTAATGATGATCTCTTTAGTAGTCTGTTGGCGCCCTCTCCTGGAGGAATAGTTTGCTTGCTCTTGGACATTCTAAAAGAGAGGTCATGATAGACATTGAGCTTCTGAGCTCAATTGGGGACAGTCATGGGTGATGAATGTTTGCAACCTACTGCGAAGCCTCATACCGCAATATAAGGAACGTCAAATACTAAGAAAGGGCGGCCTATGAAAGAATTACTACTTTCAATAAGTACACTTAAACGGCTAATTGGGAATAGAAAAACTGTAAAAAGCCCTCTGAGAAAGCCCCCCTCTAACCTTTGATAGTAAGCTTTTCTGTAGTCTGCCTGTTGATGTATTTTCCGTTTGAACTGTGCACAACATGAAGAGACGGAACACTGGCGGCTTGTCACAATGCCCCCCGATGACATCACAATAGCGCTGCTGCCTAGAAAACAAGCTGCGCAGAAGAAGTTGTTCTTTGGGTGGGAGGGTGGGCTAGTGGAAGGAGGGGGCAATCTCTTTTTTTCCCGGGTGGTAGGGGGATGACAGGAGAAGGGAAGCGGGTGGTGAGAAAGGTACAGAGGGCAGGGTTTGGGGGCTGGGAAGGAAAGGGAAAAGATTAGGGTTTGGGGATGATGAAAGGGCTTTCTACGGGTAAGGATGGCAAAGGGTGGCAGTGACGGAAAGTCAGGCAACCTGTCCTGTCCGTCTTTTTGTATCGTGAATTGGAAAGACTGCAAAGGGGAGGGGAGTTGCTTGCGCCCTAAAGGAGGAGTTATTCAGATTCATTGCAGTGGGCGGCGGCTGCAAAACGCACCATTCTTCTTGTTTTTGCTCTGCAAAGCAGCCTTTTCAAGGGTTGGCTTGGGTGACAAAATGTCTTGTGTAGGCGTGGGTTTGTCTCCCTCTCGTTCTCTCTCCCTAAGATGTGTCCGGCATAGGCCAGGGTGCCACTCGAGGCCCAAACCAATTCTGGTTATCGCTTCTCGGCCTTTTGGCTAAGATCAAGTGTAGTATCTGTTCTTATCAGTTTAATATCTGATACGTCCCCTATCTGGGGACCATATATTAAATGGATTTTTAGAACAGGGAGATGGAAAAAGAGCTTGCTCTGTCCACTCCACGCATTGACCTGGTATTGCAGTACCTCCAGGAACGGTGCACCCCTTCTTAACCCAGTTTCCAAAAGCAGAACTCAATTCACCTGATTCATATTAGCCCGATTTAATGAATTGGAAGAAAGCATACGTCTTCATATGCACCTCAATTTGGCCCATTCACTTTTCACACTTCCTCCTTTTGTTTTTTATCTTTCACACTTTTGACTTTCTTTATTCATCCAAATAGCAAACTCATCACCACTCAACCTGACCAACTCGGCTATGTCCCCGTGCTGCAGTTCTCTGTCTTATCTAGATCATTTGCAATTGAATGGAATAGATCCCTTTTGGACAAAGTGGATTCACCTGCTGCTGCAGTGACCACAGGTGTGATAAGATCTAGAATTGGCATCTGGTGCGATCTCTCCGCTTCCACTCCAAAGAAAGTTACCTGTTTATTCCTATCATGCATTGGTTTTTGGGGTTTTCTTTGAGTAATGATGATCTCTTTAGTAGTCTGTTGGCGCCCTCTCCTGGAGGAATAGTTTGCTTGCTCTTGGACATTCTAAAAGAGAGGTCATGATAGACATTGAGCTTCTGAGCTCAATTGGGGACAGTCATGGGTGATGAATGTTTGCAACCTACTGCGAAGCCTCATACCGCAATATAAGGAACGTCAAATACTAAGAAAGGGCGGCCTATGAAAGAATTACTACTTTCAATAAGTACACTTAAACGGCTAATTGGGAATAGAAAAACTGTAAAAAGCCCTCTGAGAAAGCCCCCCTCTAACCTTTGATAGTAAGCTTTTCTGTAGTCTGCCTGTTGATGTATTTTCCGTTTGAACTGTGCACAACATGAAGAGACGGAACACTGGCGGCTTGTCACAATGCCCCCCGATGACATCACAATAGCGCTGCTGCCTAGAAAACAAGCTGCGCAGAAGAAGTTGTTCTTTGGGTGGGAGGGTGGGCTAGTGGAAGGAGGGGGCAATCTCTTTTTTTCCCGGGTGGTAGGGGGATGACAGGAGAAGGGAAGCGGGTGGTGAGAAAGGTACAGAGGGCAGGGTTTGGGGGCTGGGAAGGAAAGGGAAAAGATTAGGGTTTGGGGATGATGAAAGGGCTTTCTACGGGTAAGGATGGCAAAGGGTGGCAGTGACGGAAAGTCAGGCAACCTGTCCTGTCCGTCTTTTTGTATCGTGAATTGGAAAGACTGCAAGGGGGAGGGGAGTTGCTTGCGCCCTAAAGGAGGAGTTATTCAGATTCATTGCAGTGGGCGGCGGCTGCAAAACGCACCATTCTTCTTGTTTTTGCTCTGCAAAGCAGCCTTTTCAAGGGTTGGCTTGGGTGACAAAATGTCTTGTGTAGGCGTGGGTTTGTCTCCCTCTCGCTCTCTCTCCCTAAGATGTGTCCGGCATAGGCCAGGGTGCCACTCGAGGCCCAAACCAATTCTGGTTATCGCTTCTCGGCCTTTTGGCTAAGATCAAGTGTAGTATCTGTTGTTATCAGTTTAATATCTGATACGTCCCCTATCTGGGGACCATATATTAAATGGATTTTTAGAACAGGGAGATGGAAAAAGAGCTTGCTCTGTCCACTCCACGCATTGACCTGGTATTGCAGTACCTCCAGGAACGGTGCACCCCTTCTTAACCCAGTTTCCAAAAGCAGAACTCAATTCACCTGATTCATATTAGCCCGATTTAATGAATTGGAAGAAAGCATACGTCTTCATATGCACCTCAATTTGGCCCATTCACTTTTCACACTTCCTCCTTTTGTTTTTTATCTTTCACACTTTTGACTTTCTTTATTCATCCAAATAGCAAACTCATCACCACTCAACCTGACCAACTCGGCTATGTCCCCGTGCTGCAGTTCTCTGTCTTATCTAGATCATTTGCAATTGAATGGAATAGATCCCTTTTGGACAAAGTGGATTCACCTGCTGCTGCAGTGACCACAGGTGTGATAAGATCTAGAATTGGCATCTGGTGCGATCTCTCCGCTTCCACTCCAAAGAAAGTTACCTGTTTATTCCTATCATGCATTGGTTTTTGGGGTTTTCTTTGAGTAATGATGATCTCTTTAGTAGTCTGTTGGCGCCCTCTCCTGGAGGAATAGTTTGCTTGCTCTTGGACATTCTAAAAGAGAGGTCATGATAGACATTGAGCTTCTGAGCTCAATTGGGGACAGTCATGGGTGATGAATGTTTGCAACCTACTGCGAAGCCTCATACCGCAATATAAGGAACGTCAAATACTAAGAAAGGGCGGCCTATGAAAGAATTACTACTTTCAATAAGTACACTTAAACGGCTAATTGGGAATAGAAAAACTGTAAAAAGCCCTCTGAGAAAGCCCCCCTCTAACCTTTGATAGTAAGCTTTTCTGTAGTCTGCCTGTTGATGTATTTTCCGTTTGAACTGTGCACAACATGAAGAGACGGAACACTGGCGGCTTGTCACAATGCCCCCCGATGACATCACAATAGCGCTGCTGCCTAGAAAACAAGCTGCGCAGAAGAAGTTGTTCTTTGGGTGGGAGGGTGGGCTAGTGGAAGGAGGGGGCAATCTCTTTTTTTCCCGGGTGGTAGGGGGATGACAGGAGAAGGGAAGCGGGTGGTGAGAAAGGTACAGAGGGCAGGGTTTGGGGGCTGGGAAGGAAAGGGAAAAGATTAGGGTTTGGGGATGATGAAAGGGCTTTCTACGGGTAAGGATGGCAAAGGGTGGCAGTGACGGAAAGTCAGGCAACCTGTCCTGTCCGTCTTTTTGTATCGTGAATTGGAAAGACTGCAAGGGGGAGGGGAGTTGCTTGCGCCCTAAAGGAGGAGTTATTCAGATTCATTGCAGTGGGCGGCGGCTGCAAAACGCACCATTCTTCTTGTTTTTGCTCTGCAAAGCAGCCTTTTCAAGGGTTGGCTTGGGTGACAAAATGTCTTGTGTAGGCGTGGGTTTGTCTCCCTCTCGCTCTCTCTCCCTAAGATGTGTCCGGCATAGGCCAGGGTGCCACTCGAGGCCCAAACCAATTCTGGTTATCGCTTCTCGGCCTTTTGGCTAAGATCAAGTGTAGTATCTGTTCTTATCAGTTTAATATCTGATACGTCCCCTATCTGGGGACCATATATTAAATGGATTTTTAGAACAGGGAGATGGAAAAAGAGCTTGCTCTGTCCACTCCACGCATTGACCTGGTATTGCAGTACCTCCAGGAACGGTGCACCCCTTCTTAACCCAGTTTCCAAAAGCAGAACTCAATTCACCTGATTCATATTAGCCCGATTTAATGAATTGGAAGAAAGCATACGTCTTCATATGCACCTCAATTTGGCCCATTCACTTTTCACACTTCCTCCTTTTGTTTTTTATCTTTCACACTTTTGACTTTCTTTATTCATCCAAATAGCAAACTCATCACCACTCAACCTGACCAACTCGGCTATGTCCCCGTGCTGCAGTTCTCTGTCTTATCTAGATCATTTGCAATTGAATGGAATAGATCCCTTTTGGACAAAGTGGATTCACCTGCTGCTGCAGTGACCACAGGTGTGATAAGATCTAGAATTGGCATCTGGTGCGATCTCTCCGCTTCCACTCCAAAGAAAGTTACCTGTTTATTCCTATCATGCATTGGTTTTTGGGGTTTTCTTTGAGTAATGATGATCTCTTTAGTAGTCTGTTGGCGCCCTCTCCTGGAGGAATAGTTTGCTTGCTCTTGGACATTCTAAAAGAGAGGTCATGATAGACATTGAGCTTCTGAGCTCAATTGGGGACAGTCATGGGTGATGAATGTTTGCAACCTACTGCGAAGCCTCATACCGCAATATAAGGAACGTCAAATACTAAGAAAGGGCGGCCTATGAAAGAATTACTACTTTCAATAAGTACACTTAAACGGCTAATTGGGAATAGAAAAACTGTAAAAAGCCCTCTGAGAAAGCCCCCCTCTAACCTTTGATAGTAAGCTTTTCTGTAGTCTGCCTGTTGATGTATTTTCCGTTTGAACTGTGCACAACATGAAGAGACGGAACACTGGCGGCTTGTCACAATGCCCCCCGATGACATCACAATAGCGCTGCTGCCTAGAAAACAAGCTGCGCAGAAGAAGTTGTTCTTTGGGTGGGAGGGTGGGCTAGTGGAAGGAGGGGGCAATCTCTTTTTTTCCCGGGTGGTAGGGGGATGACAGGAGAAGGGAAGCGGGTGGTGAGAAAGGTACAGAGGGCAGGGTTTGGGGGCTGGGAAGGAAAGGGAAAAGATTAGGGTTTGGGGATGATGAAAGGGCTTTCTACGGGTAAGGATGGCAAAGGGTGGCAGTGACGGAAAGTCAGGCAACCTGTCCTGTCCGTCTTTTTGTATCGTGAATTGGAAAGACTGCAAGGGGGAGGGGAGTTGCTTGCGCCCTAAAGGAGGAGTTATTCAGATTCATTGCAGTGGGCGGCGGCTGCAAAACGCACCATTCTTCTTGTTTTTGCTCTGCAAAGCAGCCTTTTCAAGGGTTGGCTGGGGTGACAAAATGTCTTGTGTAGGCGTGGGTTTGTCTCCCTCTCGCTCTCTCTCCCTAAGATGTGTCCGGCATAGGCCAGGGTGCCACTCGAGGCCCAAACCAATTCTGGTTATCGCTTCTCGGCCTTTTGGCTAAGATCAAGTGTAGTATCTGTTCTTATCAGTTTAATATCTGATACGTCCCCTATCTGGGGACCATATATTAAATGGATTTTTAGAACAGGGAGATGGAAAAAGAGCTTGCTCTGTCCACTCCACGCATTGACCTGGTATTGCAGTACCTCCAGGAACGGTGCACCCCTTCTTAACCCAGTTTCCAAAAGCAGAACTCAATTCACCTGATTCATATTAGCCCGATTTAATGAATTGGAAGAAAGCATACGTCTTCATATGCACCTCAATTTGGCCCATTCACTTTTCACACTTCCTCCTTTTGTTTTTTATCTTTCACACTTTTGACTTTCTTTATTCATCCAAATAGCAAACTCATCACCACTCAACCTGACCAACTCGGCTATGTCCCCGTGCTGCAGTTCTCTGTCTTATCTAGATCATTTGCAATTGAATGGAATAGATCCCTTTTGGACAAAGTGGATTCACCTGCTGCTGCAGTGACCACAGGTGTGATAAGATCTAGAATTGGCATCTGGTGCGATCTCTCCGCTTCCACTCCAAAGAAAGTTACCTGTTTATTCCTATCATGCATTGGTTTTTGGGGTTTTCTTTGAGTAATGATGATCTCTTTAGTAGTCTGTTGGCGCCCTCTCCTGGAGGAATAGTTTGCTTGCTCTTGGACATTCTAAAAGAGAGGTCATGATAGACATTGAGCTTCTGAGCTCAATTGGGGACAGTCATGGGTGATGAATGTTTGCAACCTACTGCGAAGCCTCATACCGCAATATAAGGAACGTCAAATACTAAGAAAGGGCGGCCTATGAAAGAATTACTACTTTCAATAAGTACACTTAAACGGCTAATTGGGAATAGAAAAACTGTAAAAAGCCCTCTGAGAAAGCCCCCCTCTAACCTTTGATAGTAAGCTTTTCTGTAGTCTGCCTGTTGATGTATTTTCCGTTTGAACTGTGCACAACATGAAGAGACGGAACACTGGCGGCTTGTCACAATGCCCCCCGATGACATCACAATAGCGCTGCTGCCTAGAAAACAAGCTGCGCAGAAGAAGTTGTTCTTTGGGTGGGAGGGTGGGCTAGTGGAAGGAGGGGGCAATCTCTTTTTTTCCCGGGTGGTAGGGGGATGACAGGAGAAGGGAAGCGGGTGGTGAGAAAGGTACAGAGGGCAGGGTTTGGGGGCTGGGAAGGAAAGGGAAAAGATTAGGGTTTGGGGATGATGAAAGGGCTTTCTACGGGTAAGGATGGCAAAGGGTGGCAGTGACGGAAAGTCAGGCAACCTGTCCTGTCCGTCTTTTTGTATCGTGAATTGGAAAGACTGCAAGGGGGAGGGGAGTTGCTTGCGCCCTAAAGGAGGAGTTATTCAGATTCATTGCAGTGGGCGGCGGCTGCAAAACGCACCATTCTTCTTGTTTTTGCTCTGCAAAGCAGCCTTTTCAAGGGTTGGCTTGGGTGACAAAATGTCTTGTGTAGGCGTGGGTTTGTCTCCCTCTCGCTCTCTCTCCCTAAGATGTGTCCGGCATAGGCCAGGGTGCCACTCGAGGCCCAAACCAATTCTGGTTATCGCTTCTCGGCCTTTTGGCTAAGATCAAGTGTAGTATCTGTTCTTATCAGTTTAATATCTGATACGTCCCCTATCTGGGGACCATATATTAAATGGATTTTTAGAACAGGGAGATGGAAAAAGAGCTTGCTCTGTCCACTCCACGCATTGACCTGGTATTGCAGTACCTCCAGGAACGGTGCACCCCTTCTTAACCCAGTTTCCAAAAGCAGAACTCAATTCACCTGATTCATATTAGCCCGATTTAATGAATTGGAAGAAAGCATACGTCTTCATATGCACCTCAATTTGGCCCATTCACTTTTCACACTTCCTCCTTTTGTTTTTTATCTTTCACACTTTTGACTTTCTTTATTCATCCAAATAGCAAACTCATCACCACTCAACCTGACCAACTCGGCTATGTCCCCGTGCTGCAGTTCTCTGTCTTATCTAGATCATTTGCAATTGAATGGAATAGATCCCTTTTGGACAAAGTGGATTCACCTGCTGCTGCAGTGACCACAGGTGTGATAAGATCTAGAATTGGCATCTGGTGCGATCTCTCCGCTTCCACTCCAAAGAAAGTTACCTGTTTATTCCTATCATGCATTGGTTTTTGGGGTTTTCTTTGAGTAATGATGATCTCTTTAGTAGTCTGTTGGCGCCCTCTCCTGGAGGAATAGTTTGCTTGCTCTTGGACATTCTAAAAGAGAGGTCATGATAGACATTGAGCTTCTGAGCTCAATTGGGGACAGTCATGGGTGATGAATGTTTGCAACCTACTGCGAAGCCTCATACCGCAATATAAGGAACGTCAAATACTAAGAAAGGGCGGCCTATGAAAGAATTACTACTTTCAATAAGTACACTTAAACGGCTAATTGGGAATAGAAAAACTGTAAAAAGCCCTCTGAGAAAGCCCCCCTCTAACCTTTGATAGTAAGCTTTTCTGTAGTCTGCCTGTTGATGTATTTTCCGTTTGAACTGTGCACAACATGAAGAGACGGAACACTGGCGGCTTGTCACAATGCCCCCCGATGACATCACAATAGCGCTGCTGCCTAGAAAACAAGCTGCGCAGAAGAAGTTGTTCTTTGGGTGGGAGGGTGGGCTAGTGGAAGGAGGGGGCAATCTCTTTTTTTCCCGGGTGGTAGGGGGATGACAGGAGAAGGGAAGCGGGTGGTGAGAAAGGTACAGAGGGCAGGGTTTGGGGGCTGGGAAGGAAAGGGAAAAGATTAGGGTTTGGGGATGATGAAAGGGCTTTCTACGGGTAAGGATGGCAAAGGGTGGCAGTGACGGAAAGTCAGGCAACCTGTCCTGTCCGTCTTTTTGTATCGTGAATTGGAAAGACTGCAAGGGGGAGGGGAGTTGCTTGCGCCCTAAAGGAGGAGTTATTCAGATTCATTGCAGTGGGCGGCGGCTGCAAAACGCACCATTCTTCTTGTTTTTGCTCTGCAAAGCAGCCTTTTCAAGGGTTGGCTTGGGTGACAAAATGTCTTGTGTAGGCGTGGGTTTGTCTCCCTCTCGCTCTCTCTCCCTAAGATGTGTCCGGCATAGGCCAGGGTGCCACTCGAGGCCCAAACCAATTCTGGTTATCGCTTCTCGGCCTTTTGGCTAAGATCAAGTGTAGTATCTGTTCTTATCAGTTTAATATCTGATACGTCCCCTATCTGGGGACCATATATTAAATGGATTTTTAGAACAGGGAGATGGAAAAAGAGCTTGCTCTGTCCACTCCACGCATTGACCTGGTATTGCAGTACCTCCAGGAACGGTGCACCCCTTCTTAACCCAGTTTCCAAAAGCAGAACTCAATTCACCTGATTCATATTAGCCCGATTTAATGAATTGGAAGAAAGCATACGTCTTCATATGCACCTCAATTTGGCCCATTCACTTTTCACACTTCCTCCTTTTGTTTTTTATCTTTCACACTTTTGACTTTCTTTATTCATCCAAATAGCAAACTCATCACCACTCAACCTGACCAACTCGGCTATGTCCCCGTGCTGCAGTTCTCTGTCTTATCTAGATCATTTGCAATTGAATGGAATAGATCCCTTTTGGACAAAGTGGATTCACCTGCTGCTGCAGTGACCACAGGTGTGATAAGATCTAGAATTGGCATCTGGTGCGATCTCTCCGCTTCCACTCCAAAGAAAGTTACCTGTTTATTCCTATCATGCATTGGTTTTTGGGGTTTTCTTTGAGTAATGATGATCTCTTTAGTAGTCTGTTGGCGCCCTCTCCTGGAGGAATAGTTTGCTTGCTCTTGGACATTCTAAAAGAGAGGTCATGATAGACATTGAGCTTCTGAGCTCAATTGGGGACAGTCATGGGTGATGAATGTTTGCAACCTACTGCGAAGCCTCATACCGCAATATAAGGAACGTCAAATACTAAGAAAGGGCGGCCTATGAAAGAATTACTACTTTCAATAAGTACACTTAAACGGCTAATTGGGAATAGAAAAACTGTAAAAAGCCCTCTGAGAAAGCCCCCCTCTAACCTTTGATAGTAAGCTTTTCTGTAGTCTGCCTGTTGATGTATTTTCCGTTTGAACTGTGCACAACATGAAGAGACGGAACACTGGCGGCTTGTCACAATGCCCCCCGATGACATCACAATAGCGCTGCTGCCTAGAAAACAAGCTGCGCAGAAGAAGTTGTTCTTTGGGTGGGAGGGTGGGCTAGTGGAAGGAGGGGGCAATCTCTTTTTTTCCCGGGTGGTAGGGGGATGACAGGAGAAGGGAAGCGGGTGGTGAGAAAGGTACAGAGGGCAGGGTTTGGGGGCTGGGAAGGAAAGGGAAAAGATTAGGGTTTGGGGATGATGAAAGGGCTTTCTACGGGTAAGGATGGCAAAGGGTGGCAGTGACGGAAAGTCAGGCAACCTGTCCTGTCCGTCTTTTTGTATCGTGAATTGGAAAGACTGCAAGGGGGAGGGGAGTTGCTTGCGCCCTAAAGGAGGAGTTATTCAGATTCATTGCAGTGGGCGGCGGCTGCAAAACGCACCATTCTTCTTGTTTTTGCTCTGCAAAGCAGCCTTTTCAAGGGTTGGCTTGGGTGACAAAATGTCTTGTGTAGGCGTGGGTTTGTCTCCCTCTCGCTCTCTCTCTCTAAGATGTGTCCGGCATAGGCCAGGGTGCCACTCGAGGCCCAAACCAATTCTGGTTATCGCTTCTCGGCCTTTTGGCTAAGATCAAGTGTAGTATCTGTTCTTATCAGTTTAATATCTGATACGTCCCCTATCTGGGGACCATATATTAAATGGATTTTTAGAACAGGGAGATGGAAAAAGAGCTTGCTCTGTCCACTCCACGCATTGACCTGGTATTGCAGTACCTCCAGGAACGGTGCACCCCTTCTTAACCCAGTTTCCAAAAGCAGAACTCAATTCACCTGATTCATATTAGCCCGATTTAATGAATTGGAAGAAAGCATACGTCTTCATATGCACCTCAATTTGGCCCATTCACTTTTCACACTTCCTCCTTTTGTTTTTTATCTTTCACACTTTTGACTTTCTTTATTCATCCAAATAGCAAACTCATCACCACTCAACCTGACCAACTCGGCTATGTCCCCGTGCTGCAGTTCTCTGTCTTATCTAGATCATTTGCAATTGAATGGAATAGATCCCTTTTGGACAAAGTGGATTCACCTGCTGCTGCAGTGACCACAGGTGTGATAAGATCTAGAATTGGCATCTGGTGCGATCTCTCCGCTTCCACTCCAAAGAAAGTTACCTGTTTATTCCTATCATGCATTGGTTTTTGGGGTTTTCTTTGAGTAATGATGATCTCTTTAGTAGTCTGTTGGCGCCCTCTCCTGGAGGAATAGTTTGCTTGCTCTTGGACATTCTAAAAGAGAGGTCATGATAGACATTGAGCTTCTGAGCTCAATTGGGGACAGTCATGGGTGATGAATGTTTGCAACCTACTGCGAAGCCTCATACCGCAATATAAGGAACGTCAAATACTAAGAAAGGGCGGCCTATGAAAGAATTACTACTTTCAATAAGTACACTTAAACGGCTAATTGGGAATAGAAAAACTGTAAAAAGCCCTCTGAGAAAGCCCCCCTCTAACCTTTGATAGTAAGCTTTTCTGTAGTCTGCCTGTTGATGTATTTTCCGTTTGAACTGTGCACAACATGAAGAGACGGAACACTGGCGGCTTGTCACAATGCCCCCCGATGACATCACAATAGCGCTGCTGCCTAGAAAACAAGCTGCGCAGAAGAAGTTGTTCTTTGGGTGGGAGGGTGGGCTAGTGGAAGGAGGGGGCAATCTCTTTTTTTCCCGGGTGGTAGGGGGATGACAGGAGAAGGGAAGCGGGTGGTGAGAAAGGTACAGAGGGCAGGGTTTGGGGGCTGGGAAGGAAAGGGAAAAGATTAGGGTTTGGGGATGATGAAAGGGCTTTCTACGGGTAAGGATGGCAAAGGGTGGCAGTGACGGAAAGTCAGGCAACCTGTCCTGTCCGTCTTTTTGTATCGTGAATTGGAAAGACTGCAAGGGGGAGGGGAGTTGCTTGCGCCCTAAAGGAGGAGTTATTCAGATTCATTGCAGTGGGCGGCGGCTGCAAAACGCACCATTCTTCTTGTTTTTGCTCTGCAAAGCAGCCTTTTCAAGGGTTGGCTTGGGTGACAAAATGTCTTGTGTAGGCGTGGGTTTGTCTCCCTCTCGCTCTCTCTCCCTAAGATGTGTCCGGCATAGGCCAGGGTGCCACTCGAGGCCCAAACCAATTCTGGTTATCGCTTCTCGGCCTTTTGGCTAAGATCAAGTGTAGTATCTGTTCTTATCAGTTTAATATCTGATACGTCCCCTATCTGGGGACCATATATTAAATGGATTTTTAGAACAGGGAGATGGAAAAAGAGCTTGCTCTGTCCACTCCACGCATTGACCTGGTATTGCAGTACCTCCAGGAACGGTGCACCCCTTCTTAACCCAGTTTCCAAAAGCAGAACTCAATTCACCTGATTCATATTAGCCCGATTTAATGAATTGGAAGAAAGCATACGTCTTCATATGCACCTCAATTTGGCCCATTCACTTTTCACACTTCCTCCTTTTGTTTTTTATCTTTCACACTTTTGACTTTCTTTATTCATCCAAATAGCAAACTCATCACCACTCAACCTGACCAACTCGGCTATGTCCCCGTGCTGCAGTTCTCTGTCTTATCTAGATCATTTGCAATTGAATGGAATAGATCCCTTTTGGACAAAGTGGATTCACCTGCTGCTGCAGTGACCACAGGTGTGATAACATCTAGAATTGGCATCTGGTGCGATCTCTCCGCTTCCACTCCAAAGAAAGTTACCTGTTTATTCCTATCATGCATTGGTTTTTGGGGTTTTCTTTGAGTAATGATGATCTCTTTAGTAGTCTGTTGGCGCCCTCTCCTGGAGGAATAGTTTGCTTGCTCTTGGACATTCTAAAAGAGAGGTCATGATAGACATTGAGCTTCTGAGCTCAATTGGGGACAGTCATGGGTGATGAATGTTTGCAACCTACTGCGAAGCCTCATACCGCAATATAAGGAACGTCAAATACTAAGAAAGGGCGGCCTATGAAAGAATTACTACTTTCAATAAGTACACTTAAACGGCTAATTGGGAATAGAAAAACTGTAAAAAGCCCTCTGAGAAAGCCCCCCTCTAACCTTTGATAGTAAGCTTTTCTGTAGTCTGCCTGTTGATGTATTTTCCGTTTGAACTGTGCACAACATGAAGAGACGGAACACTGGCGGCTTGTCACAATGCCCCCCGATGACATCACAATAGCGCTGCTGCCTAGAAAACAAGCTGCGCAGAAGAAGTTGTTCTTTGGGTGGGAGGGTGGGCTAGTGGAAGGAGGGGGCAATCTCTTTTTTTCCCGGGTGGTAGGGGGATGACAGGAGAAGGGAAGCGGGTGGTGAGAAAGGTACAGAGGGCAGGGTTTGGGGCTGGGAAGGAAAGGGAAAAGATTAGGGTTTGGGGATGATGAAAGGGCTTTCTACGGGTAAGGATGGCAAAGGGTGGCAGTGACGGAAAGTCAGGCAACCTGTCCTGTCCGTCTTTTTGTATCGTGAATTGGAAAGACTGCAAGGGGGAGGGGAGTTGCTTGCGCCCTAAAGGAGGAGTTATTCAGATTCATTGCAGTGGGCGGCGGCTGCAAAACGCACCATTCTTCTTGTTTTTGCTCTGCAAAGCAGCCTTTTCAAGGGTTGGCTTGGGTGACAAAATGTCTTGTGTAGGCGTGGGTTTGTCTCCCTCTCGCTCTCTCTCCCTAAGATGTGTCCGGCATAGGCCAGGGTGCCACTCGAGGCCCAAACCAATTCTGGTTATCGCTTCTCGGCCTTTTGGCTAAGATCAAGTGTAGTATCTGTTCTTATCAGTTTAATATCTGATACGTCCCCTATCTGGGGACCATATATTAAATGGATTTTTAGAACAGGGAGATGGAAAAAGAGCTTGCTCTGTCCACTCCACGCATTGACCTGGTATTGCAGTACCTCCAGGAACGGTGCACCCCTTCTTAACCCAGTTTCCAAAAGCAGAACTCAATTCACCTGATTCATATTAGCCCGATTTAATGAATTGGAAGAAAGCATACGTCTTCATATGCACCTCAATTTGGCCCATTCACTTTTCACACTTCCTCCTTTTGTTTTTTATCTTTCACACTTTTGACTTTCTTTATTCATCCAAATAGCAAACTCATCACCACTCAACCTGACCAACTCGGCTATGTCCCCGTGCTGCAGTTCTCTGTCTTATCTAGATCATTTGCAATTGAATGGAATAGATCCCTTTTGGACAAAGTGGATTCACCTGCTGCTGCAGTGACCACAGGTGTGATAAGATCTAGAATTGGCATCTGGTGCGATCTCTCCGCTTCCACTCCAAAGAAAGTTACCTGTTTATTCCTATCATGCATTGGTTTTTGGGGTTTTCTTTGAGTAATGATGATCTCTTTAGTAGTCTGTTGGCGCCCTCTCCTGGAGGAATAGTTTGCTTGCTCTTGGACATTCTAAAAGAGAGGTCATGATAGACATTGAGCTTCTGAGCTCAATTGGGGACAGTCATGGGTGATGAATGTTTGCAACCTACTGCGAAGCCTCATACCGCAATATAAGGAACGTCAAATACTAAGAAAGGGCGGCCTATGAAAGAATTACTACTTTCAATAAGTACACTTAAACGGCTAATTGGGAATAGAAAAACTGTAAAAAGCCCTCTGAGAAAGCCCCCCTCTAACCTTTGATAGTAAGCTTTTCTGTAGTCTGCCTGTTGATGTATTTTCCGTTTGAACTGTGCACAACATGAAGAGACGGAACACTGGCGGCTTGTCACAATGCCCCCCGATGACATCACAATAGCGCTGCTGCCTAGAAAACAAGCTGCGCAGAAGAAGTTGTTCTTTGGGTGGGAGGGTGGGCTAGTGGAAGGAGGGGGCAATCTCTTTTTTTCCCGGGTGGTAGGGGGATGACAGGAGAAGGGAAGCGGGTGGTGAGAAAGGTACAGAGGGCAGGGTTTGGGGGCTGGGAAGGAAAGGGAAAAGATTAGGG
>NW_027445112.1:97500-114160 GCF_048569485.1 Anomaloglossus baeobatrachus | reverse complement strand
CAAAACTATAACAGATGCAAGCTTGTCCTGTTTGGTGGAGATGATATTTAATAAAATAAGTAGAAATCCACTAAAAGTTTTGTTTGGTTATCTTGCAATCCCGAGATAATCGTCTCCATGCTCCAAATCCATTTTAAAGCCATTTTTAAGGCATTTCGCGCATACATGAAATGAACACATTTTTCTCCAAAACTATAACAGATGCAAGCTTGTCCTGTTTGGTGGAGATGATATTTAATAAAATAAGTAGAAATCCACTAAAAGTTTTGTTTGGTTATCTTGCAATCCCGAGATAATCGTCTCCATGCTCCAAATCCATTTTAAAGCCATTTTTAAGGCATTTCGCGCATACATGAAATGAACACATTTTTCTCCAAAACTATAACAGATGCAAGCTTGTCCTGTTTGGTGGAGATGATATTTAATAAAATAAGTAGAAATCCACTAAAAGTTTTGTTTGGTTATCTTGCAATCCCGAGATAATCGTCTCCATGCTCCAAATCCATTTTAAAGCCATTTTTAAGGCATTTCGCGCATACATGAAATGAACACATTTTTCTCCAAAACTATAACAGATGCAAGCTTGTCCTGTTTGGTGGAGATGATATTTAATAAAATAAGTAGAAATCCACTAAAAGTTTTGTTTGGTTATCTTGCAATCCCGAGATAATCGTCTCCATGCTCCAAATCCATTTTAAAGCCATTTTTAAGGCATTTCGCGCATACATGAAATGAACACATTTTTCTCCAAAACTATAACAGATGCAAGCTTGTCCTGTTTGGTGGAGATGATATTTAATAAAATAAGTAGAAATCCACTAAAAGTTTTGTTTGGTTATCTTGCAATCCCGAGATAATCGTCTCCATGCTCCAAATCCATTTTAAAGCCATTTTTAAGGCATTTCGCGCATACATGAAATGAACACATTTTTCTCCAAAACTATAACAGATGCAAGCTTGTCCTGTTTGGTGGAGATGATATTTAATAAAATAAGTAGAAATCCACTAAAAGTTTTGTTTGGTTATCTTGCAATCCCGAGATAATCGTCTCCATGCTCCAAATCCATTTTAAAGCCATTTTTAAGGCATTTCGCGCATACATGAAATGAACACATTTTTCTCCAAAACTATAACAGATGCAAGCTTGTCCTGTTTGGTGGAGATGATATTTAATAAAATAAGTAGAAATCCACTAAAAGTTTTGTTTGGTTATCTTGCAATCCCGAGATAATCGTCTCCATGCTCCAAATCCATTTTAAAGCCATTTTTAAGGCATTTCGCGCATACATGAAATGAACACATTTTTCTCCAAAACTATAACAGATGCAAGCTTGTCCTGTTTGGTGGAGATGATATTTAATAAAATAAGTAGAAATCCACTAAAAGTTTTGTTTGGTTATCTTGCAATCCCGAGATAATCGTCTCCATGCTCCAAATCCATTTTAAAGCCATTTTTAAGGCATTTCGCGCATACATGAAATGAACACATTTTTCTCCAAAACTATAACAGATGCAAGCTTGTCCTGTTTGGTGGAGATGATATTTAATAAAATAAGTAGAAATCCACTAAAAGTTTTGTTTGGTTATCTTGCAATCCCGAGATAATCGTCTCCATGCTCCAAATCCATTTTAAAGCCATTTTTAAGGCATTTCGCGCATACATGAAATGAACACATTTTTCTCCAAAACTATAACAGATGCAAGCTTGTCCTGTTTGGTGGAGATGATATTTAATAAAATAAGTAGAAATCCACTAAAAGTTTTGTTTGGTTATCTTGCAATCCCGAGATAATCGTCTCCATGCTCCAAATCCATTTTAAAGCCATTTTTAAGGCATTTCGCGCATACATGAAATGAACACATTTTTCTCCAAAACTATAACAGATGCAAGCTTGTCCTGTTTGGTGGAGATGATATTTAATAAAATAAGTAGAAATCCACTAAAAGTTTTGTTTGGTTATCTTGCAATCCCGAGATAATCGTCTCCATGCTCCAAATCCATTTTAAAGCCATTTTTAAGGCATTTCGCGCATACATGAAATGAACACATTTTTCTCCAAAACTATAACAGATGCAAGCTTGTCCTGTTTGGTGGAGATGATATTTAATAAAATAAGTAGAAATCCACTAAAAGTTTTGTTTGGTTATCTTGCAATCCCGAGATAATCGTCTCCATGCTCCAAATCCATTTTAAAGCCATTTTTAAGGCATTTCGCGCATACATGAAATGAACACATTTTTCTCCAAAACTATAACAGATGCAAGCTTGTCCTGTTTGGTGGAGATGATATTTAATAAAATAAGTAGAAATCCACTAAAAGTTTTGTTTGGTTATCTTGCAATCCCGAGATAATCGTCTCCATGCTCCAAATCCATTTTAAAGCCATTTTTAAGGCATTTCGCGCATACATGAAATGAACACATTTTTCTCCAAAACTATAACAGATGCAAGCTTGTCCTGTTTGGTGGAGATGATATTTAATAAAATAAGTAGAAATCCACTAAAAGTTTTGTTTGGTTATCTTGCAATCCCGAGATAATCGTCTCCATGCTCCAAATCCATTTTAAAGCCATTTTTAAGGCATTTCGCGCATACATGAAATGAACACATTTTTCTCCAAAACTATAACAGATGCAAGCTTGTCCTGTTTGGTGGAGATGATATTTAATAAAATAAGTAGAAATCCACTAAAAGTTTTGTTTGGTTATCTTGCAATCCCGAGATAATCGTCTCCATGCTCCAAATCCATTTTAAAGCCATTTTTAAGGCATTTCGCGCATACATGAAATGAACACATTTTTCTCCAAAACTATAACAGATGCAAGCTTGTCCTGTTTGGTGGAGATGATATTTAATAAAATAAGTAGAAATCCACTAAAAGTTTTGTTTGGTTATCTTGCAATCCCGAGATAATCGTCTCCATGCTCCAAATCCATTTTAAAGCCATTTTTAAGGCATTTCGCGCATACATGAAATGAACACATTTTTCTCCAAAACTATAACAGATGCAAGCTTGTCCTGTTTGGTGGAGATGATATTTAATAAAATAAGTAGAAATCCACTAAAAGTTTTGTTTGGTTATCTTGCAATCCCGAGATAATCGTCTCCATGCTCCAAATCCATTTTAAAGCCATTTTTAAGGCATTTCGCGCATACATGAAATGAACACATTTTTCTCCAAAACTATAACAGATGCAAGCTTGTCCTGTTTGGTGGAGATGATATTTAATAAAATAAGTAGAAATCCACTAAAAGTTTTGTTTGGTTATCTTGCAATCCCGAGATAATCGTCTCCATGCTCCAAATCCATTTTAAAGCCATTTTTAAGGCATTTCGCGCATACATGAAATGAACACATTTTTCTCCAAAACTATAACAGATGCAAGCTTGTCCTGTTTGGTGGAGATGATATTTAATAAAATAAGTAGAAATCCACTAAAAGTTTTGTTTGGTTATCTTGCAATCCCGAGATAATCGTCTCCATGCTCCAAATCCATTTTAAAGCCATTTTTAAGGCATTTCGCGCATACATGAAATGAACACATTTTTCTCCAAAACTATAACAGATGCAAGCTTGTCCTGTTTGGTGGAGATGATATTTAATAAAATAAGTAGAAATCCACTAAAAGTTTTGTTTGGTTATCTTGCAATCCCGAGATAATCGTCTCCATGCTCCAAATCCATTTTAAAGCCATTTTTAAGGCATTTCGCGCATACATGAAATGAACACATTTTTCTCCAAAACTATAACAGATGCAAGCTTGTCCTGTTTGGTGGAGATGATATTTAATAAAATAAGTAGAAATCCACTAAAAGTTTTGTTTGGTTATCTTGCAATCCCGAGATAATCGTCTCCATGCTCCAAATCCATTTTAAAGCCATTTTTAAGGCATTTCGCGCATACATGAAATGAACACATTTTTCTCCAAAACTATAACAGATGCAAGCTTGTCCTGTTTGGTGGAGATGATATTTAATAAAATAAGTAGAAATCCACTAAAAGTTTTGTTTGGTTATCTTGCAATCCCGAGATAATCGTCTCCATGCTCCAAATCCATTTTAAAGCCATTTTTAAGGCATTTCGCGCATACATGAAATGAACACATTTTTCTCCAAAACTATAACAGATGCAAGCTTGTCCTGTTTGGTGGAGATGATATTTAATAAAATAAGTAGAAATCCACTAAAAGTTTTGTTTGGTTATCTTGCAATCCCGAGATAATCGTCTCCATGCTCCAAATCCATTTTAAAGCCATTTTTAAGGCATTTCGCGCATACATGAAATGAACACATTTTTCTCCAAAACTATAACAGATGCAAGCTTGTCCTGTTTGGTGGAGATGATATTTAATAAAATAAGTAGAAATCCACTAAAAGTTTTGTTTGGTTATCTTGCAATCCCGAGATAATCGTCTCCATGCTCCAAATCCATTTTAAAGCCATTTTTAAGGCATTTCGCGCATACATGAAATGAACACATTTTTCTCCAAAACTATAACAGATGCAAGCTTGTCCTGTTTGGTGGAGATGATATTTAATAAAATAAGTAGAAATCCACTAAAAGTTTTGTTTGGTTATCTTGCAATCCCGAGATAATCGTCTCCATGCTCCAAATCCATTTTAAAGCCATTTTTAAGGCATTTCGCGCATACATGAAATGAACACATTTTTCTCCAAAACTATAACAGATGCAAGCTTGTCCTGTTTGGTGGAGATGATATTTAATAAAATAAGTAGAAATCCACTAAAAGTTTTGTTTGGTTATCTTGCAATCCCGAGATAATCGTCTCCATGCTCCAAATCCATTTTAAAGCCATTTTTAAGGCATTTCGCGCATACATGAAATGAACACATTTTTCTCCAAAACTATAACAGATGCAAGCTTGTCCTGTTTGGTGGAGATGATATTTAATAAAATAAGTAGAAATCCACTAAAAGTTTTGTTTGGTTATCTTGCAATCCCGAGATAATCGTCTCCATGCTCCAAATCCATTTTAAAGCCATTTTTAAGGCATTTCGCGCATACATGAAATGAACACATTTTTCTCCAAAACTATAACAGATGCAAGCTTGTCCTGTTTGGTGGAGATGATATTTAATAAAATAAGTAGAAATCCACTAAAAGTTTTGTTTGGTTATCTTGCAATCCCGAGATAATCGTCTCCATGCTCCAAATCCATTTTAAAGCCATTTTTAAGGCATTTCGCGCATACATGAAATGAACACATTTTTCTCCAAAACTATAACAGATGCAAGCTTGTCCTGTTTGGTGGAGATGATATTTAATAAAATAAGTAGAAATCCACTAAAAGTTTTGTTTGGTTATCTTGCAATCCCGAGATAATCGTCTCCATGCTCCAAATCCATTTTAAAGCCATTTTTAAGGCATTTCGCGCATACATGAAATGAACACATTTTTCTCCAAAACTATAACAGATGCAAGCTTGTCCTGTTTGGTGGAGATGATATTTAATAAAATAAGTAGAAATCCACTAAAAGTTTTGTTTGGTTATCTTGCAATCCCGAGATAATCGTCTCCATGCTCCAAATCCATTTTAAAGCCATTTTTAAGGCATTTCGCGCATACATGAAATGAACACATTTTTCTCCAAAACTATAACAGATGCAAGCTTGTCCTGTTTGGTGGAGATGATATTTAATAAAATAAGTAGAAATCCACTAAAAGTTTTGTTTGGTTATCTTGCGATCCCGAGATAATCGTCTCCATGCTCCAAATCCATTTTAAAGCCATTTTTAAGGCATTTCGCGCATACATGAAATGAACACATTTTTCTCCAAAACTATAACAGATGCAAGCTTGTCCTGTTTGGTGGAGATGATATTTAATAAAATAAGTAGAAATCCACTAAAAGTTTTGTTTGGTTATCTTGCAATCCCGAGATAATCGTCTCCATGCTCCAAATCCATTTTAAAGCCATTTTTAAGGCATTTCGCGCATACATGAAATGAACACATTTTTCTCCAAAACTATAACAGATGCAAGCTTGTCCTGTTTGGTGGAGATGATATTTAATAAAATAAGTAGAAATCCACTAAAAGTTTTGTTTGGTTATCTTGCAATCCCGAGATAATCGTCTCCATGCTCCAAATCCATTTTAAAGCCATTTTTAAGGCATTTCGCGCATACATGAAATGAACACATTTTTCTCCAAAACTATAACAGATGCAAGCTTGTCCTGTTTGGTGGAGATGATATTTAATAAAATAAGTAGAAATCCACTAAAAGTTTTGTTTGGTTATCTTGCAATCCCGAGATAATCGTCTCCATGCTCCAAATCCATTTTAAAGCCATTTTTAAGGCATTTCGCGCATACATGAAATGAACACATTTTTCTCCAAAACTATAACAGATGCAAGCTTGTCCTGTTTGGTGGAGATGATATTTAATAAAATAAGTAGAAATCCACTAAAAGTTTTGTTTGGTTATCTTGCAATCCCGAGATAATCGTCTCCATGCTCCAAATCCATTTTAAAGCCATTTTTAAGGCATTTCGCGCATACATGAAATGAACACATTTTTCTCCAAAACTATAACAGATGCAAGCTTGTCCTGTTTGGTGGAGATGATATTTAATAAAATAAGTAGAAATCCACTAAAAGTTTTGTTTGGTTATCTTGCAATCCCGAGATAATCGTCTCCATGCTCCAAATCCATTTTAAAGCCATTTTTAAGGCATTTCGCGCATACATGAAATGAACACATTTTTCTCCAAAACTATAACAGATGCAAGCTTGTCCTGTTTGGTGGAGATGATATTTAATAAAATAAGTAGAAATCCACTAAAAGTTTTGTTTGGTTATCTTGCAATCCCGAGATAATCGTCTCCATGCTCCAAATCCATTTTAAAGCCATTTTTAAGGCATTTCGCGCATACATGAAATGAACACATTTTTCTCCAAAACTATAACAGATGCAAGCTTGTCCTGTTTGGTGGAGATGATATTTAATAAAATAAGTAGAAATCCACTAAAAGTTTTGTTTGGTTATCTTGCAATCCCGAGATAATCGTCTCCATGCTCCAAATCCATTTTAAAGCCATTTTTAAGGCATTTCGCGCATACATGAAATGAACACATTTTTCTCCAAAACTATAACAGATGCAAGCTTGTCCTGTTTGGTGGAGATGATATTTAATAAAATAAGTAGAAATCCACTAAAAGTTTTGTTTGGTTATCTTGCAATCCCGAGATAATCGTCTCCATGCTCCAAATCCATTTTAAAGCCATTTTTAAGGCATTTCGCGCATACATGAAATGAACACATTTTTCTCCAAAACTATAACAGATGCAAGCTTGTCCTGTTTGGTGGAGATGATATTTAATAAAATAAGTAGAAATCCACTAAAAGTTTTGTTTGGTTATCTTGCAATCCCGAGATAATCGTCTCCATGCTCCAAATCCATTTTAAAGCCATTTTTAAGGCATTTCGCGCATACATGAAATGAACACATTTTTCTCCAAAACTATAACAGATGCAAGCTTGTCCTGTTTGGTGGAGATGATATTTAATAAAATAAGTAGAAATCCACTAAAAGTTTTGTTTGGTTATCTTGCAATCCCGAGATAATCGTCTCCATGCTCCAAATCCATTTTAAAGCCATTTTTAAGGCATTTCGCGCATACATGAAATGAACACATTTTTCTCCAAAACTATAACAGATGCAAGCTTGTCCTGTTTGGTGGAGATGATATTTAATAAAATAAGTAGAAATCCACTAAAAGTTTTGTTTGGTTATCTTGCAATCCCGAGATAATCGTCTCCATGCTCCAAATCCATTTTAAAGCCATTTTTAAGGCATTTCGCGCATACATGAAATGAACACATTTTTCTCCAAAACTATAACAGATGCAAGCTTGTCCTGTTTGGTGGAGATGATATTTAATAAAATAAGTAGAAATCCACTAAAAGTTTTGTTTGGTTATCTTGCAATCCCGAGATAATCGTCTCCATGCTCCAAATCCATTTTAAAGCCATTTTTAAGGCATTTCGCGCATACATGAAATGAACACATTTTTCTCCAAAACTATAACAGATGCAAGCTTGTCCTGTTTGGTGGAGATGATATTTAATAAAATAAGTAGAAATCCACTAAAAGTTTTGTTTGGTTATCTTGCAATCCCGAGATAATCGTCTCCATGCTCCAAATCCATTTTAAAGCCATTTTTAAGGCATTTCGCGCATACATGAAATGAACACATTTTTCTCCAAAACTATAACAGATGCAAGCTTGTCCTGTTTGGTGGAGATGATATTTAATAAAATAAGTAGAAATCCACTAAAAGTTTTGTTTGGTTATCTTGCAATCCCGAGATAATCGTCTCCATGCTCCAAATCCATTTTAAAGCCATTTTTAAGGCATTTCGCGCATACATGAAATGAACACATTTTTCTCCAAAACTATAACAGATGCAAGCTTGTCCTGTTTGGTGGAGATGATATTTAATAAAATAAGTAGAAATCCACTAAAAGTTTTGTTTGGTTATCTTGCAATCCCGAGATAATCGTCTCCATGCTCCAAATCCATTTTAAAGCCATTTTTAAGGCATTTCGCGCATACATGAAATGAACACATTTTTCTCCAAAACTATAACAGATGCAAGCTTGTCCTGTTTGGTGGAGATGATATTTAATAAAATAAGTAGAAATCCACTAAAAGTTTTGTTTGGTTATCTTGCAATCCCGAGATAATCGTCTCCATGCTCCAAATCCATTTTAAAGCCATTTTTAAGGCATTTCGCGCATACATGAAATGAACACATTTTTCTCCAAAACTATAACAGATGCAAGCTTGTCCTGTTTGGTGGAGATGATATTTAATAAAATAAGTAGAAATCCACTAAAAGTTTTGTTTGGTTATCTTGCAATCCCGAGATAATCGTCTCCATGCTCCAAATCCATTTTAAAGCCATTTTTAAGGCATTTCGCGCATACATGAAATGAACACATTTTTCTCCAAAACTATAACAGATGCAAGCTTGTCCTGTTTGGTGGAGATGATATTTAATAAAATAAGTAGAAATCCACTAAAAGTTTTGTTTGGTTATCTTGCAATCCCGAGATAATCGTCTCCATGCTCCAAATCCATTTTAAAGCCATTTTTAAGGCATTTCGCGCATACATGAAATGAACACATTTTTCTCCAAAACTATAACAGATGCAAGCTTGTCCTGTTTGGTGGAGATGATATTTAATAAAATAAGTAGAAATCCACTAAAAGTTTTGTTTGGTTATCTTGCAATCCCGAGATAATCGTCTCCATGCTCCAAATCCATTTTAAAGCCATTTTTAAGGCATTTCGCGCATACATGAAATGAACACATTTTTCTCCAAAACTATAACAGATGCAAGCTTGTCCTGTTTGGTGGAGATGATATTTAATAAAATAAGTAGAAATCCACTAAAAGTTTTGTTTGGTTATCTTGCAATCCCGAGATAATCGTCTCCATGCTCCAAATCCATTTTAAAGCCATTTTTAAGGCATTTCGCGCATACATGAAATGAACACATTTTTCTCCAAAACTATAACAGATGCAAGCTTGTCCTGTTTGGTGGAGATGATATTTAATAAAATAAGTAGAAATCCACTAAAAGTTTTGTTTGGTTATCTTGCAATCCCGAGATAATCGTCTCCATGCTCCAAATCCATTTTAAAGCCATTTTTAAGGCATTTCGCGCATACATGAAATGAACACATTTTTCTCCAAAACTATAACAGATGCAAGCTTGTCCTGTTTGGTGGAGATGATATTTAATAAAATAAGTAGAAATCCACTAAAAGTTTTGTTTGGTTATCTTGCAATCCCGAGATAATCGTCTCCATGCTCCAAATCCATTTTAAAGCCATTTTTAAGGCATTTCGCGCATACATGAAATGAACACATTTTTCTCCAAAACTATAACAGATGCAAGCTTGTCCTGTTTGGTGGAGATGATATTTAATAAAATAAGTAGAAATCCACTAAAAGTTTTGTTTGGTTATCTTGCAATCCCGAGATAATCGTCTCCATGCTCCAAATCCATTTTAAAGCCATTTTTAAGGCATTTCGCGCATACATGAAATGAACACATTTTTCTCCAAAACTATAACAGATGCAAGCTTGTCCTGTTTGGTGGAGATGATATTTAATAAAATAAGTAGAAATCCACTAAAAGTTTTGTTTGGTTATCTTGCAATCCCGAGATAATCGTCTCCATGCTCCAAATCCATTTTAAAGCCATTTTTAAGGCATTTCGCGCATACATGAAATGAACACATTTTTCTCCAAAACTATAACAGATGCAAGCTTGTCCTGTTTGGTGGAGATGATATTTAATAAAATAAGTAGAAATCCACTAAAAGTTTTGTTTGGTTATCTTGCAATCCCGAGATAATCGTCTCCATGCTCCAAATCCATTTTAAAGCCATTTTTAAGGCATTTCGCGCATACATGAAATGAACACATTTTTCTCCAAAACTATAACAGATGCAAGCTTGTCCTGTTTGGTGGAGATGATATTTAATAAAATAAGTAGAAATCCACTAAAAGTTTTGTTTGGTTATCTTGCAATCCCGAGATAATCGTCTCCATGCTCCAAATCCATTTTAAAGCCATTTTTAAGGCATTTCGCGCATACATGAAATGAACACATTTTTCTCCAAAACTATAACAGATGCAAGCTTGTCCTGTTTGGTGGAGATGATATTTAATAAAATAAGTAGAAATCCACTAAAAGTTTTGTTTGGTTATCTTGCAATCCCGAGATAATCGTCTCCATGCTCCAAATCCATTTTAAAGCCATTTTTAAGGCATTTCGCGCATACATGAAATGAACACATTTTTCTCCAAAACTATAACAGATGCAAGCTTGTCCTGTTTGGTGGAGATGATATTTAATAAAATAAGTAGAAATCCACTAAAAGTTTTGTTTGGTTATCTTGCAATCCCGAGATAATCGTCTCCATGCTCCAAATCCATTTTAAAGCCATTTTTAAGGCATTTCGCGCATACATGAAATGAACACATTTTTCTCCAAAACTATAACAGATGCAAGCTTGTCCTGTTTGGTGGAGATGATATTTAATAAAATAAGTAGAAATCCACTAAAAGTTTTGTTTGGTTATCTTGCAATCCCGAGATAATCGTCTCCATGCTCCAAATCCATTTTAAAGCCATTTTTAAGGCATTTCGCGCATACATGAAATGAACACATTTTTCTCCAAAACTATAACAGATGCAAGCTTGTCCTGTTTGGTGGAGATGATATTTAATAAAATAAGTAGAAATCCACTAAAAGTTTTGTTTGGTTATATTGCAATCCCGAGATAATCGTCTCCATGCTCCAAATCCATTTTAAAGCCATTTTTAAGGCATTTCGCGCATACATGAAATGAACACATTTTTCTCCAAAACTATAACAGATGCAAGCTTGTCCTGTTTGGTGGAGATGATATTTAATAAAATAAGTAGAAATCCACTAAAAGTTTTGTTTGGTTATCTTGCAATCCCGAGATAATCGTCTCCATGCTCCAAATCCATTTTAAAGCCATTTTTAAGGCATTTCGCGCATACATGAAATGAACACATTTTTCTCCAAAACTATAACAGATGCAAGCTTGTCCTGTTTGGTGGAGATGATATTTAATAAAATAAGTAGAAATCCACTAAAAGTTTTGTTTGGTTATCTTGCAATCCCGAGATAATCGTCTCCATGCTCCAAATCCATTTTAAAGCCATTTTTAAGGCATTTCGCGCATACATGAAATGAACACATTTTTCTCCAAAACTATAACAGATGCAAGCTTGTCCTGTTTGGTGGAGATGATATTTAATAAAATAAGTAGAAATCCACTAAAAGTTTTGTTTGGTTATCTTGCAATCCCGAGATAATCGTCTCCATGCTCCAAATCCATTTTAAAGCCATTTTTAAGGCATTTCGCGCATACATGAAATGAACACATTTTTCTCCAAAACTATAACAGATGCAAGCTTGTCCTGTTTAGTGGAGATATTTAATAAAATAAGTAGAAATCCACTAAAAGTTTTGTTTGGTTATCTTGCAATCCCGAGATAATCGTCTCCATGCTCCAAATCCATTTTAAAGCCATTTTTAAGGCATTTCGCGCATACATGAAATGAACACATTTTTCTCCAAAACTATAACAGATGCAAGCTTGTCCTGTTTGGTGGAGATGATATTTAATAAAATAAGTAGAAATCCACTAAAAGTTTTGTTTGGTTATATTGCAATCCCGAGATAATCGTCTCCATGCTCCAAATCCATTTTAAAGCCATTTTTAAGGCATTTCGCGCATACATGAAATGAACACATTTTTCTCCAAAACTATAACAGATGCAAGCTTGTCCTGTTTGGTGGAGATGATATTTAATAAAATAAGTAGAAATCCACTAAAAGTTTTGTTTGGTTATCTTGCAATCCCGAGATAATCGTCTCCATGCTCCAAATCCATTTTAAAGCCATTTTTAAGGCATTTCGCGCATACATGAAATGAACACATTTTTCTCCAAAACTATAACAGATGCAAGCTTGTCCTGTTTGGTGGAGATGATATTTAATAAAATAAGTAGAAATCCACTAAAAGTTTTGTTTGGTTATCTTGCAATCCCGAGATAATCGTCTCCATGCTCCAAATCCATTTTAAAGCCATTTTTAAGGCATTTCGCGCATACATGAAATGAACACATTTTTCTCCAAAACTATAACAGATGCAAGCTTGTCCTGTTTGGTGGAGATGATATTTAATAAAATAAGTAGAAATCCACTAAAAGTTTTGTTTGGTTATCTTGCAATCCCGAGATAATCGTCTCCATGCTCCAAATCCATTTTAAAGCCATTTTTAAGGCATTTCGCGCATACATGAAATGAACACATTTTTCTCCAAAACTATAACAGATGCAAGCTTGTCCTGTTTGGTGGAGATGATATTTAATAAAATAAGTAGAAATCCACTAAAAGTTTTGTTTGGTTATATTGCAATCCCGAGATAATCGTCTCCATGCTCCAAATCCATTTTAAAGCCATTTTTAAGGCATTTCGCGCATACATGAAATGAACACATTTTTCTCCAAAACTATAACAGATGCAAGCTTGTCCTGTTTGGTGGAGATGATATTTAATAAAATAAGTAGAAATCCACTAAAAGTTTTGTTTGGTTATCTTGCAATTTCGAGATAATCGTCTCCATGCTCCAAATCCATTTTAAAGCCATTTTTAAGGCATTTCGCGCATACATGAAATGAACACATTTTTCTCCAAAACTATAACAGATGCAAGCTTGTCCTGTTTGGTGGAGATGATATTTAATAAAATAAGTAGAAATCCACTAAAAGTTTTGTTTGGTTATCTTGCAATCCCGAGATAATCGTCTCCATGCTCCAAATCCATTTTAAAGCCATTTTTAAGGCATTTCGCGCATACATGAAATGAACACATTTTTCTCCAAAACTATAACAGATGCAAGCTTGTCCTGTTTGGTGGAGATGATATTTAATAAAATAAGTAGAAATCCACTAAAAGTTTTGTTTGGTTATCTTGCAATCCCGAGATAATCGTCTCCATGCTCCAAATCCATTTTAAAGCCATTTTTAAGGCATTTCGCGCATACATGAAATGAACACATTTTTCTCCAAAACTATAACAGATGCAAGCTTGTCCTGTTTGGTGGAGATGATATTTAATAAAATAAGTAGAAATCCACTAAAAGTTTTGTTTGGTTATCTTGCAATCCCAAGATAATCGTCTCCATGCTCCAAATCCATTTTAAAGCCATTTTTAAGGCATTTCGCGCATACATGAAATGAACACATTTTTCTCCAAAACTATAACAGATGCAAGCTTGTCCTGTTTGGTGGAGATGATATTTAATAAAATAAGTAGAAATCCACTAAAAGTTTTGTTTGGTTATCTTGCAATCCCGAGATAATCGTCTCCATGCTCCAAATCCATTTTAAAGCCATTTTTAAGGCATTTCGCGCATACATGAAATGAACACATTTTTCTCCAAAACTATAACAGATGCAAGCTTGTCCTGTTTGGTGGAGATGATATTTAATAAAACTAGAAGGTGGCCCGATTCTACGCATCGGGTATTCTAGAATTTACGTATTGTGTAGTTCATGTATGATTTTTGTTATATATATAGATGTTGTTGTGTGTAGTTACCAAGTGTTTGTGTAGGGCGCTGTACATGTTCTGAGTGTCGCGGGGGGTGAGAGCGGTGTTGTATGTGTGTTGCGTGTGTTGCGTTGTTTGTGGAGCGCTGTGTGTCTGTAGCGTTGTGTGTGTGTGTGTGTTGTGCGGTTTGTGTGGGTGTGGTGTGTTTTGGGGGGAGGTATGTTTTGAGCAATGTGTGTGTTGTGCAGTATGTGCGTATATTTGTGTGTGCAGCGTTGTCTGTGTGTGTGGGTGTCTGTGTAGGGCGTTGTTTGTGATTCCTAGTGTGTGTGTGTTGTGCAGTGCGCGTGTGTGTGTGTGTTGGGGGGAGGTGTGCACCTCCCATCGTGCTCCATCCCCCATGCTGCGCACCCCCCATTGTGCTGCATCCCCCATGCTGCGCACTCCCAAACGTGCTCCATCCGCCATGCTGCGCACTCCCAAACGTGGTCCATCCGCCATGCTGCGCACTCCCAAACGTGCTCCATCCGCCATACTGCGCACTCCCCATCGTGCTGCATCCCCCATGCTGCGCACTCCCAAACGTGCTCCATCCGCCATGCTGCGCACTCCCCATCGTGCTCTATCCGCCATGCTGCACACTCCCAAACGTGCTCCATCCGCCATGCTGCGCACTCCCAAACGTGCTCCATCCGCCATGCTGCGCACCCCCTATCATGCTCCATCCGCCATGCTGCGCACTCCCAAACGTGCTCCACCCGCCATGCTGCGCACTCCCAAACGTGCTCCATCCGCCATGCTGCGCACTCCCAAACGTGCTCCATCCGCCATGCTGCGCACTCCCAAACGTGGTCCATCCGCCATGCTGCGCACTCCCAAACGTGCTCCATCCGCCATGCTGCGCACTCCCAAACGTGCTCCATCCGCCATACTGCGCACTCCCCATCGTGCACCATCCGGCATGCTGCGCACTCCCAAACGTGCTCCATCCGCCATGCTGCGCACTCCCAAACGTGCTCCATCCGCCATGCTGCGCACTTCCAAACGTGCTCCATCCGCCATGCTGCGCACTCCCAAACGTGCTCCATCCGCCATGCTGCGCGCTCCCAAACGTGGTCCATCCGCCATGCTGCGCACTCCCAAACGTGCTCCATCCGCCATGCTGCGCACTCCGAAACGTGCTCCATCCGCCATACTGCGCACTCCCAAACGTGCTCCATCCGCCATACTGTGCACTCCCCATCGTGCTCTATCCGCCATGCTGCACACTCCCAAACGTGCTCCATCCGCCATGCTGCGCACTCCCAAACGTGCTCCATCCGCCATGCTGCGCACCCCCTATCATGCTCCATCCGCCATGCTGCGCACTCCCAAACGTGCTCCACCCGCCATGCTGCGCACTCCCAAACGTGCTCCATCCGCCATGCTGCGCACTCCCAAACGTGCTCCATCCGCCATGCTGCGTACTCCCAAACGTGGTCCATCCGCCATGCTGCGCACTCCCAAACGTGCTCCATCCGCCATGCTGCGCACTCCCAAACGTGCTCCATCCGCCATACTGCGCACTCCCCATCGTGCACCATCCGGCATGCTGCGCACTCCCAAACGTGCTCCATCCGCCATGCTGCGCACTCCCAAACGTGCTCCATCCGCCATGCTGCGCACTTCCAAACGTGCTCCATCCGCCATGCTGCGCACTCCCAAACGTGCTCCATCCGCCATGCTGCGCGCTCCCAAACGTGGTCCATCCGCCATGCTGCGCACTCCCAAACGTGCTCCATCCGCCATGCTGCGCACTCCGAAACGTGCTCCAACCGCCATACTGCGCACTTCCAAACGTGCTCCATCCGCCATACTGCGCACTCCCCATCGTGCACCATCCGGCATGCTGCGCACTCCCAAACATGCTCCATCCGTCATGCTGCGCACTCCCAAACGTGCTCCATCCGTCATGCTGCGCACTCCCAAACGTGCTCCATCCGCCATGCTGCGCACTCCCAAACGTGCTCCATCCGCCATGCTGCGCACCCCCCATCATGCTCCATCCGCTTAGGAGTGCGCAGCATGCCGGATGGTGCACGATGGGGAGTGCGCAGTATGGCGGATGGAGCACGTTTGGGAGTGCGCAGCATGGCGGATGGAGCACGTTTGGGAGTGCGCAGCATGGCGGATGGACCACGTTTGGGAGTGCGCAGCATGGCGGATGGACCACGTTTGGGAGTGCGCAGCATGGCGGATGGACCACGTTTGGGAGTGCGCAGCATGGGGGATGCAGCACGATGGGGAGTGCGCAGTATGGCGGATGGAGCACGTTTGCTCAGCCTCTCTCCTTCCAGCCTCCCTCAGCATCAGCCCCCCCCTCCCAGCCTTCCCCAAGATCAGCCTCTCTGCTCCCAGCCTCCTCCAGCACGCCGTGCTCCTCTGCCGACACTCACCCACACCCGATCGCATCCACTCACCCACACAACCGATCGCATCCACTCACACACACAACCGATCGCATCCACTCACACACACAACCGATC